>NW_018251343.1:321276-404408 GCF_001263595.1 Phalaenopsis equestris | reverse complement strand
AATTTTTGAAAAATCTTTAATATACCACCTGTAGAATTTAGCATGTCCTTAAAAACTTCTAATTTCCTTCACATCTGTTGGGAAAGGTAAATTAGCGATCACTTGAATTTTTGTAGGGTCTACTTCCATACCATTTTCTGAAATTTGATGTCCCAAAACTGTTCCTCCTACAACCATAAATTATCATTTTTCCCAATTAAGGACTAAATCTATTTCCTAAATCTATTTCTTCAATATTTCTTCAAAGCGCTTAAGAACTTTTAATAAATGTTCTAAACATGATTCAAATGAAGTTCTAAACACTGAAAAGTCATCCATAAGAACTTCAATCCCCTTTTCAACTAAATCACAAAAATAGCCATCATACATCTTTAAAATGTAGCAGGTATATTACATAAACTAAAGGGCATTCTTCTAAAAGCAAATGTACCATAAGGACTTATAAAAGTTGTTTTCTCTTGATCCTTAGGAGCTATTTATATTTGGTGATAACCGTTATATCCATCTAGAAAATAAAAATATTAATTCTCAACCAGTCTATCCAGCATTTGATCTAGAAAGGGTAGTGGAAAATGATCTTTCCTAGTTGTGAGATTTAACTTTCTATAATCAATGCATATTCGCTATCCTGTGACTTATCTTGTTGATATTAACTTGTTATGTTCATTTAAAGTCACATTCACTCATCCTTTCTTAGGAACACTGTAAATTGGACTAACCCATGCACCATCTAAAATAAGGTAGAAAATTACAACATCTAACCACTTTAAAATTTTTTTCTTAACAACTTCTTTCATAATAGAGTTCAATATCCTTTGAGGATCTACCCTATGTTTGCAGTTATCTTCCATATGAATTTTATGCATATAAATTGAAGAACTGATTCCTTTTATATCAGCAATTGTCCATCCAAAAGTTTTCTTGTAATTCTTTAAAGTTTTCATCAAACTCTCTTCTTCTTCCGTAGTTCATTTTGAGGAAATTATAATAGGTAATGTTGTGGAATCACCTTGAAAGGCATACTCCTTCCGTAGTTCATTTTGAGGAAATTATAATAGGTATTGTTGTGGAATCACCTTGAAAGGCATACTCCAAATGTTCAGGAAGTAACATCAACTCAAGCTCAGGAGGTTTTTCAATTGATGGACAAAAAGATGTTTCTTTTTTTGTCATGTCCAAAACTTCAAAACTTTTTTGAACATAATTTGAATCTTCCTTATATAAATCTTCATATTGATATAATTCCTCTTCTTACTCGTGTTCCAACTCTTTCATTTTAGTTTTCTCTTTGTAATTTGCTTTGAAATGACATTCACTTAAATATCTTATCACATCCATTCTATTGCATTCATCATCTTTACCTTTTGTAGGGTATTTCTTTGATTTAAAAATATTAAATGTGACAGTTTGATCATTGACACATATAAATAATTCTCCTTTCTACACGTTTATCATTTCTCTTCTCGTATCTAGAAAAGGTCTCCCCAAAATGATAGGTATCTCCTTATCTTCCTCCATTCCTCGCACAATGAAATCAACAGGAAAGATAAATTGATCCACTTTCACTAGGACATCTTCTATAACTCCTTTAGGGTACGTTATTGAATGATCTGCTAACTGTAGAGTTACAGTAGTAGGGGCTATTTCTTTTAATCTCAATCTTTTAAATATTGATAATGACATAAGGTTAATGCTTGCACCTAAATCACATAAAGCTTTCCCATAAAATCTGTCTCCTATTGCACATGGAATTGTGAAGCTATCAGGATCTTTAAGCTTTTCGGGAAGCTTTTTCTGAATTATAACACTACACCCCTCACTAAGTGTAATAGTCTAGTTATCTTCAAACTTCATTTTTCTATGAAGAATATCCTTCATAAACTTCACATAACTTGACATTTGTTCTAATGCTTCAACAAATGGAGCATTAATTGTAAGCTTCTTAAAAATTTTTAGAAAATTTGAAAATTGTTTATCCAACTTTTGTTGCGGAGCCTCTGAGGAAATGGAGGTGGTGGTTTTTCTAAGTTAACTTTCAGTGGAGAAATAGATCTCTCTAAACCTTTCAGAGCATACTCTTCTGGTTCTTCAATCTTTTCTCTTTCAACTTTAGTTTCTTTTTGAACTCAACCTTCCAATTCCCAGAGCATACTCTTCTGGTTCTTCAATCTTTTCTCTCTCAACTTTAGTTTCTTTTTGAACTCGACCTTCCAATTCTCTTCCACTTCTAAGTTGAACGACTTTTACTTTCTCTTTATTCTGGTCTTTTGGATTTACTTCTGCATTACTAGGAAGTGTTCCTTATGATCTATTACTTAATGAATTTGCTATTTGTCCCAACTGATTCTCAATATTTCTAATTGTAGCTCCTTGCCTTTGTAAAAGATTTCCCATTTATAACACCACTTCTTCTATAAACAACTTATTCTCCTTAAATTGTCGATTACTGTTAAAATCTGAAGGATATTAACTTATTCTCCTTAAATTGTCGATTACTGTTAAAACCTGGAGGATATTTAGGTCTATAATTACTATTCCCTTGGTTGTTCTAGTTTCCCAATAAGTT
The DNA here is from genome assembly GCF_001263595.1 of Phalaenopsis equestris. Classification (NCBI taxonomy): domain Eukaryota; kingdom Viridiplantae; phylum Streptophyta; class Magnoliopsida; order Asparagales; family Orchidaceae; genus Phalaenopsis; species Phalaenopsis equestris. The sequence continues at coordinate 401,842 of NW_018251343.1, read as the reverse complement.
TACTTGATTATTCCCCTATTGCTGATTATTACCACCCAAAGTATTATTCCAGTTAAAATTGGGATGGTTCTTCCAACCTGGGTTATAATAGTTTGAATATGAGTTATTCTACTTGTTGTTTATGACATTTAAACTCTAATTATGCTTGAGAATCTACTATTTGACCTAATGAATTTTGTTCAATCATTGCAATTGATTGAGAAAAAATCATTCCAAATTGATCTAACTTCCTTGAAATTGCACCAACTTGATTTGCTAACATAACAAAAGCATCAGTTTCATGAATGTTGGCTACTTTCTTAAGATTTACCCTTTCAGAAGGCCATTGAAATTTTTTTTGTAGCAATTTCTTCAAATAAAGCATAAGAATCATTAAATGGTTTTGACATCAATGAACCACCAATAGTGGCATCAATAATAGATCTAAGAGATCCAGCTAATCCATTATAAAATGTTTGAATTATTAATCAATCTGGTATAGCATTGAGGGGACACTTTATTAAGAATTCTTTAAATCTTTCCCATGCTTCATAAATAGATTCCTCTTCAAACTAACAAAAAGATGTAATGTCATTTCTAAGTTTTTAAGTTTTTGATGGTAGAAAATATTTAGCAAGGAATTTCTGTGCTAAATCATGCCAAGTTCTAATAGATCTAGATGATAACAAATGTAACCATATCTTAACCTTATCCCTCAGTGAGAAAGGAAATAATCTAAGTCTTATAACATCATCTAATACCCCATCATACTTAAATATAGCACATAATTCTAGAAAATTGGCAAGATATAAATTTGGATCTTTAATTGGTGCTCCTCAAAACTAAATATTTGATACCATTTGGATAACAACGAGTTTAAGCTTAAATGAATTAGCCACTACAGTGGGTTTTTGAATACTACAATGAAGTTCATCCACCTTAGGGTTTGCATAATCTCTTAAAGGTCTAAAATATTCAATATTTTGATTATTTTGATTTGCCATTTCTTGAAAATTTTTAGTAATTTTTAATTTTTTCATTTTTCTAATAGTTCTTTTTAATTCAAAATCGTAAGACACAAGTTTTATGGAACCTGAACTATGCATACATTACTATGAAACACATAAAATAAAACAAAAGATAACAAAAACATACAAACAAGAACTTAATATAAAAGCAACACTACAATATTCCTATAATAAATCTTAAAGTTTAAATAAGACTTTATAAAAATAAGAATTTTGCTTTCTAAAATTATCTTTTGAAAATTTTATAATTTTCCCCGACAAAGGTGCCAAAAACTTGATCTCGACTTTCTATATAGATGCTAATTCTGATGTATGCAATTATATGCTTAATTTCCTTAATAGTGATTTCTACTTTGCAACGAAGCCAAAAACTTGTTCCAATAAAATAACTAAGAATATTTTTCATTATGAAGCAAAGAAGAATACAATTATAATAAAAATTAAATATGGGATACTACGCAAGTATACGTATCGTTATCAAGTAATATAAGACTTTTTTTTAAGCACCGAATATCGAATCCACAAGGAAAATTTGACAATATCACTGTACAAAACAAAAGAAATTATATAAAAAAATTCTACCCCATGAAATGAGCATTCAACCCCTTGAACTACATTCTCATCCATGAAATTAAATATGATTCTTACCATTTGTTGACTGAGACAATACCATCTCGGATCTTACATATTCTCATAACAGATATTAACACCTTAATTGGCTAAATCAAGAAGTACATGAAGTACAAGGTTTCAAATCATCGCAACTTCTTCCAACATTGAAGTTTAACACTTCACACAACTTCCTTTCAATACTTAATTACTTATCATTTTAAGAAAAAAAGATAAAGAAAACTACTTAGAATCCATGGAGAAAACACAACCACACTTGAGTTTAAAGGTAGAATTCATGTACACAAACAATAAATCCAAATTAAAATAAAATGTAGTCACATAGATAAACACTTATATGAAATTCTCTCCACCAAATGTCTTGAATTTTTTTTGAATTCCCTTCCTTTACTCACAAGACAAACTAAAACTCAAAATAAAAAGAAAAGTGGCCGGCGACGGCGGCGGTTACTTGGATGGATGATGGCTGGTTCTCCCTCATTTGATGATCCAACTCTTTTTTATAAAAAAACCAAAAGGTGCCTTGGTGTCTCTTCAAAATGTGTCTCTATTCAATGAATCTTCTAGAAATTGTCTCCTTTCAAAAGTCAATTGAATGAAATTTCGTGTCCATGGGCTATTTTCCACGTTTTTGCCAAGGTTTGCCTCAAACACATCTTAAAAATTTTGTCTAAATTCAATGAATCATCAAATAACTACTTCTGGCGCGTAAGCACAGGGTACTTGATGCTTAGGCGCGACTCTCTCTGTATAACTAGCATGTAAGTGCCAGTCCTGGGCGCTTAGGCGCCTCAGTTCATTTTTTTGCACCTTCTTCATTTTTGATCTAAATTTGACCCTTTTTCACCCCTTTATCATTTTTTATCCATTTGATTGTACCTACAAGAAAAGCACACAAATACCTTTCATTAAAGTACAATATCTCAAAAATAGGCATGAAAATGTGTATAAAAATTTTATATATTTTAGGTGTATCAACTAGTTCTAGCTTCATTAGAATTTAATTGAATCATCATTCCTATAAATCGATCAATAGAGGGAGTAGGAGTATCAATTGAAGGATAATTAACAAGAGTATTCATGAATTGGCGTTCTTTTAGAACACTAATTAAATCTTTTATTTCATTTTCAGTTGGAGAAGGTTCCTCTATTGAAATGATTTCATTAATATGAATGGCTCCTTGCATATTTCCTACTGACCATGCTCTCAAATCTGTGCTCACTCAACCAAATCATTCTGGTCGTCTTCTGAACCGCACTATGGAGGTAAGTGAATATGATATCACCTACATTCCCGAACAGCGAACAAAGCTCATGCTATGATATAAATTTTGACACACTTCTCCAAAAAAAGGCTAAATGTATGAAGGAATTGATACTAATGATTGAACATAAACCTTTCATATCGATGGAACTTCGAGTCAAGTTAGCAAGAATTACACTAGAATTGAATAGTCTGACAGGAGAACATCATTATTAGTTTATTGTCCTTGAGTTTGAAGTCACCAACAATCATATAGAACATGAGACATTAGAAGTCAGTCTATGTATAGCTTATGAAATGGGCATTCAACGTTTAATGGTGAAGTCTGCTTTGTAATTGATGATGAACTAAGTTAACAGAGAATTTGAGCAAGTGATGAAATGATGGTCGGGTACTCAAACAAGGCAAAGGTGAAGATAATGAAGTTTATAAACTTTAAAATCAAGCATATTAGTTGGGAAGATAATTGAGTAGTAGACCTTTTATCCAAGAATATTTGCTTCATAGAAGGGAAGCCCTAAAAGCTTGTCCAACCAATCATTAAGGAACTAGAAGCCATGGAGGTAGAAACAAAGAACACATTGAGTTAGATAGATTCTTATATCTAATATCTGGAAATCAAAAAGATCCCAAAGAAAATCATTGATGCAAGGAAATTCAACTTTAAAGTTGAATTATACCTCATGATTGAAGGTAAATTTTTTTAGAGATTAACCACTTTACTATTTCTGAGATGCGTTAAGGAACATGAGGAATAAGAGATACTCTGGGAGTACAATCTGATAAATGTGGGAGTCATTCTAGAGATGATAAAATTTGGCACATCAGGTTTAGTAGCAAAGCTATTTTTGGCCAACTCCCTAAAATATACTAAGGGGTTTTCCAAACGATGCGAGCAGTGTTAGAAGTATGACCCACTACAATGCCAATCGACTCACAAGCTACGGTCATTGTCGATGCTTGAACTTTCGCCATCTAGGGACTCATCATCCTAAGGTCATTTCTTCCTTTGAAAAGCCAACATAAATTATTTTTAGTTACCGTGGAGTACTTTCCAAGGAAGATAGAAGCTAAGGTCCTTGCTTATATTACTACAGACATCATCTAAAACTTCATCTAGACAGACATCATCTATTCTTATGGCTTCCCGTAATACTTATCACCAATAATAAGACACAATTAATTAATCAGGGGGTAAAGAAATTCTGCCAAAGTTAGGGAATCAACTTTAAATTTTCATTTGCACATCATCCCTAGATGAATGGACAAGCTGAGGTTTTCAACAAGATTATTTTAAATTTACTGAGGAAGAAATTTGAAGGAGCGGAATTCAACTGGGCAAACTTGCTTCCATCGATCCTATGGCCATTTAGATAACATCATCATCAGCAATTGGGAAAACCTCTTACATGCTTTCCAATGAGATGGAAGCAATGTTGCTAGTGGAGTATAACAACCATAGCTATAGAGTTCTCACATCCACACATTTGATGAGGAGAATCTCACTAATTAGCACGAGGCTAAAAATGAAGAAATGATGCTTGCACTGGACCTACAAAAAGAAAATCAAACCGATGCAGTACATATAAGAAGTATTAAAGAGTAGGTCTGCTTGACACTACAACAAGAATGCCTGAGAAAAAAACATTCACACACGACAAACTTGTCTTAAGGAAAGCTGACCCAGTAGCATGAGTGTTAGTGGTTAGAAAACTCAATTGGACTTGGACTGACCCATTCATATTGATTAAGAAGTCACCCTGAAAATATATACCTAAGTTCATCAAATATGTTTTTTGATCGATCAAAATTAATTCACTAATGACAGTGTTTTGAATGACATATGTTGTTTTAAAAATATAGTGAATTAATTCTAAACCTAAAAATGGTCCTGACCATCGGTCATCACTTCCCCATGGATGCGGAAGCAGTCTCTCCTACGTCCTTCTTCATCCACTACTCCTTTTGTGACAGCTGCACAACCTTTTCAATCTACCATCTATCCTTTTCCTCTTCTGAAGCAACCAACAACTCAAGGATCATGGCACCAAACTATGCATGGTTCAGCACTGGGCTCACTGTCATGGAACCAATGTATTGGATGACTGATAGATTCCCACTATAATTGAAGCATGCCCCAAGGCCCATTGCAGAACTCACTTTATGTTTTTGTACGACTCTCTAGTTGGCCTTGTAGTGATCTCCCAGTTCTTACAGACACCCTATAGGAACATAAACTTTCAATCCTTGATTTTGTTCTCTAGACCGATCAGATAAAAATTTTAGGTTGAACTAAAGACAACGTAATCGTTAGACTCTACTCTAAAAGTGAAATTATATGAAAATAGCTCCCAAAACCAGGGGATCTCCATCCGTTGCAAGTAGATAACAAACCTCATCACTGTTGCGATTGAATTGGACTTGATTTATGTGATGATGACTTTGTATGGTTGAGATTTGACCATATCTCATAACATATCCATAGTCAAAACCCTCACCGAAATTGATCTCAGCAGAAGATCAAATCATTTCCAAGTGGCCCTTGCCTTTAGTTCCATTGCCTCAAGCTCTACGCTTATGTCATATACACAAATGTCTTCCAAAATCTTTGTGTCAAACGACGTTAATATAGACTTTCAGTCACTGAAAAAAAAACCAAATAATTTTGGAGAATACATGGAAGACATTAGACGTGATTAAGGAAAACCAATCCAATGAAGAGATAAGAAATGTATGGAGAGAAAAAAAAAGACATTAAAAAAGTGTAAACCCCATTTTCCCTTTGACCGTTATATATAGAGTATCCAGGGAATTCAAAACACCTCAAATTTATATCTATTGATCTAGAAATTCACATTAGGTTAGCAAAAAATTCAACAAAAGGAAATGAAATAATAATTTTTAAATTCACAAAAATTAAATTTTAATTTACAATAGAAAATATTTTACTCTCGTATTTTTGGCCACCTCTGGCTATATAATACGCTGATTCATTAAACTATGGTATAATGCACGATCCCCAAACTTAAACTTCTCAAAGCTCTGTTCCTTTACCTAGATCTAAGAGATTGAACTAGACGCTCGAAACTACATCAACTCCATCTATAGAATTGCTCTGTCCACTTGGAGAGCTACAAACCCGGCCATATATTCCTTGCAAAGAGCCCCCAATTTTTCCTTCAGGTATGTTATGACAATCTCCCTTTATAGGCCAACTTAGGTGAAGGAGTCCAAAGTTTCATCCAACCAGCGAGCCAACAAAGTTGGACGACATCGTTGATTATTCGTTTTCTTCTCAACGTCAGCAAGGCCAGACAAACGACCAAGTGCGCCTCCGTCATGGACCGGAATAGATGGTCCCTTTATTGACTCTAGAGTAGAGGGATGATTGGCTTTCAATATCGCTGAGTCAATAATCTGCACGGTATCCTCTACAAGAATAATCAATTTTTATTTTAAAAAGAATATGATAAAAACAACAAATCTTTTGAGTAAAAGAAATTGATTTTTCTTGAACGAATAATTCTCTCCATTTCAGACGATTGGAGACTCTGACCAAGCTATTGGAAAACTATCTGGCCTGTCTCATCGATCAAAGGAAAGGGAGCTACACCTTTACGTGACAGGACCTAGGTCTTTGTGACCACCTGGAGTAGTTGTTGAGTCAGCCACTTACGAATCAGTATCATGACTTCAGCCTTTCTCCCATCTCATGATGGAGTGACATCAAGTCGAACAACTCATCTGCTTCCTCCACCCTTTATTTTTCTTGGATCTCTTAAATGACTTGCTTCTCTCCTTTAGTTGACTCACCCCTTTCTTCTCTTTGAGCTGATTGACCAGTATTCTCCCTCCAACCTCCTTGACACCACTAGTCATCCCTCATCTCCCAACTTTTTATTTATAATGGGTCAACTAATCTCTGGTTTCTTCTTCTCTCCCGCGTCCTCGCGAGAGCAGAGTTTTTAGTTGAAATGTTCGAAGGCCTTCATCATGGCTGCCTCATTTACATAATTCTTACTACTCACCATAAGTCCCTTTTGTTAATAATTGACTGAAGGGCATGATTCAAAAAGTGTGATGGAGAAGTGCTGATCATGCCCTATTTATAGGGATTGTAGACACTAAAATCTAAAAGTTTGATTATTAAAAGTACTTTTAAGCATTAAATAAGTCAATTTTTGCATTTAATTCTCTTATTCTTATCACAATAATCACATTAAAAAGTATGAGAATTATGAAACTAAATATGTACATAACAAAATTGACCACGCGAATCTTGAGTAAATCCCACGGGTTTTGCTTACGAACACCAAAAGACAGGTTATCAAGATAGTTAAAAGCGGAAACACTAAATGTCATTTCCTTCGATCGGAACTCATAGCCGATTGAACAAAAGCATAACCAAACATATGAATGGAAGACACCTAATTCGAGGGACAATCATTTGTAACCAACTCTTTTAAGTGATTCCATACTTCTTTATGAAGATAACCAACGGGCACCTCGCAGAACACCGTTATTATCCTTTGAGAAGATCCCTTGTCCAAGGAGAGCTGCCCGTCGGGTTCGTTCCAACTTCAAGTTGGTTTCTACTTAGGATTCCATTCCGAAGGCCCACCGGTGACCTTTCAGTCAACCAAATGTATGCCGACCGACCAAATGTTTCAGCCGATCGATTGACAAGAGTAATAAATCCTTAAATTCCAACCTCCACCCCCCCCCCCCCCCCCCCCCCCCGCGCCAAGCAGTTATGTATACGAAACAATGCCAATGTCAGTTATGAATGTGAAAGGGTGTTTGAGTTGATTACAAATATGAAAAAGGTGTAATAATGACTTGTAACATTCTAACTAAAGTAAGGACAAACATGTAATTTTACCAGATACCCCTGAAACCTATAAATAGGATGTTATTTCTTCAATAAATAACTACAAAATTTAATTTATCAAAACATGTGTTACTATGCTCTTAATCCCTCTCTCAATCTCTCCGTTTCTCTCGACTAGCGAGATAGCACGAGCTACACCCAATAAATGATTTGTAAATTGAGTTCAATGAGCTAAAAAATCAAGGGTGAGCTAATCCCCACTCAACTCATTAGTTTGTAAGCCGATTAATTAAAAAGTATTAATATAAAATATACAATTAAATATATTGAAAAATTTGAGTTTAACTAATTAAAAATATTAAAACCATCTTTATATCAAGTGATTATTTGACTTTTTTAATAACTTAACTGTATTATTATTTTATTTAAAATAATTATTTGAATCAAAAATATTTTTCTTTTAATAATGAAAAAGTTGATTTGAACTCAAACTAAGCTCATGTTCATGATAATTCATCAAATTTAAGCTTCAATTCAAGCTTAATTCTGCTCTTTACTTGCTTCAAACATATGCAAAACATTTATTTAGGCGGTGTTTGGGTGGAACTTAGGTTTACATTAAGTAGGGTTTATAAAATTAAAAACTGACAAAATGTGGGAATGTTCATTTTAATAAAGTATTGAATTTAATTTTAAATTTTTTGATATTTGATTGAATTTAAATTAAATCCATTCACAAATCTTATTATTAATAGGCTATCAAAGACCTGCCTCAAAACAGAGTTTAACAAAGTGCGACGTCGTTTTTGAAAACGTCGCATAATCGTTTTCTTTGTGCGTTTTTAAAAACGCTGTCTGCCGCGTTTAGATTTTTAACACTAAATACAGGCTACGGATCGACCCCATAGGTCATATTTTAGGATAATCTACTTACCCTTAAATATTAAAATACAAAAGCCGGCCCAAACAGACCGAAGATGTACTGTTGATGAAACTGTCATCCCTCCCTCCTGCTGGGAACCGCTCCTGCCATGCTTCATCCGGCCTTCGGGCGGGTTCACCATTGGACTCGTCGTTGCATGTTGATCTCGCCGCGGGTCGTAAATATATTTTGTACACCAACGAATCTAAACTCCGTCCGTGAACCGAACATTATTAATCAACGAATCTTTTTTCCTGGTGCCAGAAATCAGTAGTTTGTTATTCCTCTCCCTGGTATAGGCAGAGGAAGACGATGGATTCTCTTCCAATCCCGCTTAATTATTCGAACTGACCAGAGGCTTTTGGATTCTCTGTCCTTGTCTCGCAAGGCCGCTGAAAGTGATGGCACCTGATAGTTTAATTATTAGGGTGTCTTTATTGCACTGATCCTTCCTTTTCTTGAAAATTAAAACATCTGAAGCCGAGTGGAGAAGTTGATTTGCTAATAAGGAGAGGAAAGAATCGGTGGCGAGTCAGATTTTGGAGGCGCGGCCATTATATTGAGAAAGATCTTGCGAGATGATGCTGGGTCTAGAGTGCCGCTTCGGTTTTGTTAATCGCATAAGTGGTTCTGCGATGCTGTGCGAGTGGCATCTGCAGCAACTTTTACTAGGTTTATAGCACCACATATATTCATTGTCACTTTCCGGGGTTGGCCGAGTCATAATCAAGTATGTGATTTTAACTTCTTTGATTTACCCCTGCCTCTTTGATTCGTGATTGATCTTGTAGTTATTCTTCAGTAGAATTGAATTGCCATTTTATCAGATTGGATGCCGATTCGGGATTGATGTTGTAGTTAATTTTTGCTGGAATTGTTTTTTTCTCGTATAATTGTTTATTGTGTGTCTGATATAATGAGGTATACTCTTTCGATATATAAACTGAAAATCTGGAAGCTGAATCTGCATCCTGAAGGAAAGTTTTTTATTTAGACATTAAGTAACAAGATTGAACAATCCTTTTTTTTTTAATTTGTTGACTCACAGTTAATCATTGCTCTTCAGTTTTCCTCTCGTTTCACAAAGTGGGCATTCCTTGAAGTTGTAGTAAATTTTCTTTTTTCTATTTGTTTTAAGATAGGCTTTTTATGCCTGGGGAAACCTTTTCTCTTCCGCACCTGCTGGAAATGGGCTGTTGTGGTTGCTTTGGTTTCCTGAAGAAGTCCTCCCACAGATCTTTATTTTCAATCCGTAGCCTTGGAAGTCAAATTCCACCGGAGTTTTTTCTACCAGAAACATTTGAAGATGGTGATTGCATCTCATATAGTGGAGCTAGCGACGGAAGCACCAGGCTTCCTGCTAAAAAACCTGAAGAGATACTTCTTGCAAGGGCTCAAAGTGGATGGATTTGCAGGGAACTGCCTGTAAAGCAAACTTGGAAGGTTACAGTCTGTGAGGTAAATGTATATCCTACTCTGTAGCAACTTCAATTATCTGGTTTTGAGACTCTTAGATGAATTAGCATGGGTTATAAAAATGGCGTACTTATGGATGAAGCCCGATGCAGATGTACACAATCTTGTACTTGCATTACAAAGATGTTATTTTCATAACTCAAAACTTGTGACCTTCAGGTCACAATGAAGGAGACTTGATTATTTCTTTTGGGCCAACCTCTTTCGGATGAGAAGGGTTGCATGAAGAAATTGTTTGAAAATGTACATGTCTTTTCATATAATTACTTCAACTATATAGTTCCAATCTTTTGCATATCTAACTGGCTCCCTCCTTTTTTGTCCATTAGAAATTGCTTGTATGATTGTTCTTCCAGGTAACAATTTTGAATTAAATATACTATTTAATCACCTACTACTTAGACACATTCATTTGCCTTTGCTAGAAATAGGGCAGTAAACCTTTTAGGATGCTATTCACTCATAACAAAGTTTTGTAGTTATCTTTTTTTTATTTTTCTTCTAGTGAATATTATTGTCTTTTATTGTATGGACTATATGGCTTTCTCTCCAAGATCTTATAATGAGCATCAAATGACATATTAAGGTGTATTTGTTATGCCGGTCCAGGCTCCGATTCGTATCAGTATTTTTATTTATTTGTGTATCTGTGTCATTTATTGTTCTTCTAAAGATTTTCCTTTAGTTGGGATTTTTCTGTATATAGAAATTTGATTAATTGCTGTGAGAAAAATAGTACTTTCATTGGATTTTTTCTTATATTTGCTATCATGTAGGATCCTAGTTCCCATATATATTTTTTTCTTTTTTGTAATTTGAATGTAATTTTGTTGAAAATTTGACATCTCAATACCATGCATGGATCTAATAGTCTGGAAAATTATGTGCCTATGATAAAAAACATAAAAACATCCCCGTGTGAAAAAACTTCCAATCACTTTGTATGTCCCCTTCAACTAACAATTTTAATATTCGGTTATTTTCTACTTATGTATTTAGGATGAGCATGGAAATAAGATGGTGAATGAATATGTTCGGGAATGCAAGATTGGTTCTGGTAGTTATGGAAAAGTGGTATGTTTGCTAGTTCCTAAAGAGATTATTTAGATTTTTTAACGTTTTATGTGAAATGTCCTCTTTTCAATTTGATAGGTATTGTATCAAAGTACTGAAGATGGGAAAAAGTATGCCATTAAGGTATTTTTGGTTCTTTTCATTTCTTTTATGACATTGAGTTATTTTATGCTAGTGTGCTATGCAATGACTTAGAAGCATAAACGATGAACTTCTCTCCATGAAACATCTTGTTTCTTTTTCATTATAAATTCTTGTACCATATGCTCATATAGTTAGCCTTGGCCTTTTAATTTCTTTTGGTCTATTGTTATTGTGGTCAATGACGATTCTTGCTTTATTAGTTGGAAATTTGCATGTCTTATTATGATATTTTCATTTGACGAAAAAGAAATTACTAGTCTCGATAATGTTTCCTTTCTTAGACAAGGACGACGACGCACCTTGTTTTGTGAACAAAGGCCATTAGAATTGCAAAACCCATGCACCAGTGCCTTTTTTGTTGCAGTTGCTTTCTAGTTGCATATTGTTGGAAGCCATTAGTTTAAGGGTATTCAACCTTGCTCAATCTTTGCAAATAACGAAGGTTTAGCTTGGTAGACATCCCCTCTTTGACTTTTATAAACAGAAAAATTATCAAGCTTGAATAAATACATAAACTTGTTTAATAGATAAACCGCATATAAGCAATGATCAGCTCAATTTGAATAAATACATAAACTTGTTTAATAGATAAACCACATATAAGCAATGATCAGCCATTTTTTCTTGAACATTGATGCACATGCTCAAACACACACACACTCTCTCTTCAGTATTGTTGTTAAGGTTGCTCTGATGTATCTAAAATGGCTCACCAAATCTTATGTTTTTTTATGAATACTCATCCATGAGATTATGAATTAGTAACAAGATTAAATTTTTATCCATTCAAAAGGAAAATCCCATTGCACTAAACTTTGATTGTTTTGCTCACAACTAAATACATATCACTATTTTCCTTGTTTTCTTCTCAAATAAATGGTTCATAAGCACTTCAACTTCCTGAAAACCATTGTGTTTATCTTTTATTCTACTCGTTGACAAACAAATTGTGCTCGAAAAGATTGTTTGTACTTATTCATCATGAGCTACAATGCGTTTAACTTGATTGCAAATGCGTTGGTTCCAATATGGAAATATATCCTCAAGTTTTTCTTTTTATACCCTCTATTATCTTGTTTAAATTTTGGTATTTAGGTAAGAGTCGTACTAGAAATGATTTAGGTATAATTATAAATAAGATTTTGAAAGATAGTGCTGCAAAAAAATTAATAGAATTGAAGGTAACATTATCGTCATAAAGTAGATCTTTGTTGATATTAAGATTCTTAATGTTATAAGTGTTTATGGCTTCTAATGTAGGTTTAGATATACGTTCAATTTGGATATATATTAAAAAAAATTAGAATGAACTATAAAAATTAATACAAATGACACCTCTTGAAGAAATAATTTTTACTATAGGAGATTTAAATGAAAATGTTGGTAGAGTGGTAGAAAAAATATACATGGTGGCTACGATTTTGAAGTGTTTAATGAAGAAGGCAGAATCATATTGGGTTTTGTTTTAGCTTATATTTTTGTTATTACTAATATTTTATTTAAGAAAAGAAATGAATATATTATAATTTATAAGATTGGATCTAATAAAATACAAATTGATTATTTTCTTATGAGAAAAAGAGATTTTTGAGAATGTAAAGATTATAAGGTCATTCCACGTTAAAATTTAAGTACTTAACATCGATTAATTCTATTAGAATTTAAGGCAAAGAGTTGAAAGATAAAAAATATAATGAAATATTATCTTAAAATTGGATGGGCACATTTTTTTTTAATTGGATGGGAGCACTTAAATAATAAATAAAAGTATTTTCATGAGCTAATTTCAAGATTTTAAGATTTGAGATGTTCATAAAGAAGCTAAATTTATTTGGGATAAAGTAATAAGTACTATTAAACTAGTGACAAAAGACGTATTTGAAATATCAAAAGGAAATATTTTTATAAATAAAAATAGTTGGTGGTGTTATAATAATGCGCAAGAAAAAATAAAATATAAGAAATTTTGTTATAAAAATTGTTTTGAATGTAAAGACACAGAGAATTAGAAAAATATAAGGTAGCCCGTAGCGAGTCTAGGAGAATTATTTGTGATGCTAAGAATTTTGTTTTTAGTGATCTTTATAATAGATTTGATATTAAAGAGGGTAAAAAATATATGTATAAACTAGTCAAATAAAGCAAAAAGAAAAGAAAAGATTTAACTCACATAAAATATTTTAGAGATGAAAATAAAAAGTATTTTTCTTAGATGACGATCTTCAACATAGGTGGGCGAAATATTTTAATAAACTTTTCAATGAAGTTTTTGTAGATATGATCACTTCTAGTGATCTTAATGTCATTAATAATAATTAGATTTTTTATTTTTACTGTCACATTAGTAAAAAAGTTGAGAAGGTTTTAAAGAAAATCAAAGGTTAAAAACCAGTAAACATGATGGTATGCCAATAGAAGTGTGGAAATATTTAGTGGATTTCAAATTTTCTTTGCTTACTAAACTTTTTGATGTTATTTTAAAAGCTGAAAAGAAGCTTGACGAGGGAAGAAGAGTTTTTTGGTCGGCTTTTTTAAGAATAAAGGTGATGCAAAAGAGTATGCCAATTATCGAGGTATTAAGTTAATGTGTCTTATATTAAAATTATATGATAGAGCAATTGAACGTAGGTTAAGACATGATATAAATATTTCTCATAATCAGTTTGTATTTATGTTAGGCAAATCTACTATGGAAGCTATACATTTATTTAGAGAATTGATGGAGAAGTATAGAGGGAGTTAAGGAGTATCTAATTATTTTTATTGATTTAGAAAAAGCTTAAGATAATATTTCAAGAGAAGTTCTTTAGAGAGTTCTAGAAAAGAAAGGTGTTAATATGATTTATATTCAAGTCACTAAAGATATGTACACTAGGTCTGTTACTTGTGTTTAAACATGAGAATTGACCAAGTATTTTCTTATTTTCTTTGGAGTAATTTTGGGATTGATTTTAAGCTTGTAACAACCAATTTAAAAAAAAAAACAATAACTTACCAATATGAGTCTCGTTTTGTGGAGACGTTTCATGTGAGGGAAAACAAAATGAAACATTCCTCCCTTTCTCGTTTCCTTAAAATTTTTCCATGAACAATAATTTTGGACGAGAAATAGAGAGCAGGACAAAAAAAGTGAGGGGGAGAGAGAGAGAGGGAGAAGGGGACGAGGCAGTGAAGAAGAATAGAAGAAGCGTGTGCCTAACTGAAGAAGAAGAAGAAGAAGAGGAAGAAGAAGAGTTGTGGGTGACTTACTTCATTATGGAAGAGTAGGCAGGGGTGCGTATGTGAAATCCTAGTCAAGGTGAGCACCAAAAATGCATACGGGTGTTTGGGTGGGGAGGAGTAACGTCGCAGATGAGGCAAGAAGAAGAGCAGATGTTTCGTGTCTGTGAGAAAGTGGAGTTGGTGTCAAAGTAACGCTGCTCGTCTCTTGCCACAGGCTCATTTGAGTGAAGAAGAAGAGGAAGAGAAGAAGGAAGCAACGACTTGTGCTTAAGATTGGCATCGTTCTATGAGAAGGAAGCCCATGTCCTATATGGTTGAAGAATAAGGAGAAGAACAAGACGTACGTCCGAGAAGGGGAGTCGATCCTAGTGTGTGGGACAAAGCTCATTCGAGCTTTAGGGACGACGAAAGGTTATATTAGGTAAGTTAAGATTTTAATTAAATTAATTATGAAAATTATATATAATAATAATAATAATAATAATAATAATAATAATAATAATAATAATAAGAATAATTTAATGTTAATAAAAAGTTTGATTTTATTAGGATCAGAGCTATTAAATCCAGAATCCGAGGGAGTGTGGTGATTCGAATTTCCTGTACAGAAAAACGGAAGAATCGTGAGCGTGAAGGGAGGTGGCCTATCTTGTACATGAGAAGCGGAGGAGGCCAAACTGTGTTATTTAAAGTAAATGACAAAATAATTTATTTATTTAATGTTTTATGATTTTGTTATACTAATATGCTAGTTAAGTATTCAATTAGATTCTTGTTAATTAATGTTAGAAAATTAAAGTGGAGAAAATTTTATATTGTTGAACGAGGAGTTTTGAAGCAGTGAAGGTGTTAATTTGAAGGAGGCGGTAGAAGTCGAGAACAAAAAAATCATTTAGAATCAATGTGAGTAATTATATTTCTGAATTTCAATAATGTTCCTCATTTTTATATATGTTTGACTTCATCTATGATCTATTCCAGTGATATGTAGATTATAGTAGATTCTTCATATTATTAGATAGGAAAATACAACAACAACAAAACCATTATCACACTAAGTGGGGTCGGCTACATGAATCCTTTTTCTCCATTGCGTCCTATTTAGTGTCATATTTTCACTTAATTCTAATAAATTAATATCATTTTTTGTACAATATGCCCAAGTCTTCCGAGGTCTACCTCAGCCTTTCTTAATATAAGTCGAATCTAAAACATCTACTCTTCTAATCAGATCATCAGATGGTCGACGTTTAATGTGACCAAACGACCAAACCATCTATCTAAAGACGATTCTCTCTAATTTTGTCCGTCACTGGAGCTACACCAACCCTATCACGGATATATTTATTTCGCATTTTGTCGCTAAGTGTAATGCCACTCATTCACCTAATCGTTCTCATCTTGGCAACACTTAACTTAGTTTTATGCTTCTCTTTTAAAGTCCAACATTCAATTCCATAGAGTATTGCAGGTCTCACCACCATCTTATAAAATTTTCCTTTCAGTCTAATTTCTATCACACAATAGGCCTGAAGCATTCTTCCTCTTCAACCAATTTGAATTCTACTAATAACATCCCCATCAATATCACCATCACTTTGAACAATAGACTAGAGATATCTAATGCGTTTACACCTTTTAATAATTTAATCGCCTATAGTTGCATTTTGTCACTAGTGCTACAACTACTAAAATTACATTCTATATATTCAGTTTTAGTTATACTCAAAAGAATGCCTTTAGACTCCAAGTTAGACCTCCATAATTCAAGTTTTTTTTTGAGATTTTCTCTCATCTTATCCACGAGAAGGATATCATCAGCAAAAGGCATACACCAAGGTACATCCTTCTATAAGTGTCCAGTAAGATCATCCATAACTAAAGAAAAAAGATTTGGGCTTAAAGCCGATCCCTGATGTAAATCAACAGAAATAAGAAAATATTTGGTCAATGCTCCTGTTCGAACACAAGTAACAGCTCTTGCATACATATCTTTAATGATTTGAATATAAGTCATATCAACACCTTTCTTCTCAAGAACTGTCCAAAGGATATTTTTTGGAACCTTATCGTAAACTTTTTCTAAATCAATAAAAATCATATGTAGATCCTCATTATCTTTGAACTTCTCCATCAAACCTCTTAATAAATGTTTAGCTTCCATAGTAGACCTATCCGACATAAATTCAAATTGATTATGAGAAATCTTTATAATACGTCTTAACCTATGTTCAATTACCCTCTCCCATAATTTTAAAGTATGACACATCAACTTAATTTCTCTATAACTTGAGCACTCTTGTGCATCCCCTTTATTTTTAAAAATGGAGACCAAAATATTCTTCCTCCACTCAGACATCTTTTTAGTTTTTAAAATAATATTAAAGAGCTTAGTGAGCCAAGAAACTCCCACATCTATTAAATATTTCCACACTTCAATTGGGATATCATCAGGTCCTACGGACTTTCTACGCTTGGTTTTCTTTAAAGCCTCATCGACTTCTTTTTTACTAATGTGACGGTAAAATTGAAGTTTGTTATTATTATTAACGATCTTAAGATCACTAAGGTTAATCGTATATTCAGAAACATCATTAAAATGTTTATTAAAATAACTCACCTAATGAAATATTTTATTATTATTAACGATCTTAAGATCACTAAGGTCAATCGTATATTCAGAAACATCATTAAAATGTTTATCGAAATAACTAACCTACCTATTTTGAATATCTTTTTCTATAAAACATTCTTTTTGATTTTCGTCTTTAATATACTTGTGTTAAAATTTTACTTTACTTTCTCGTTGTTTGACTAGTTTATACATATATTTTTCACTCTCCTTAGTATCTAATCTATTATAAATATTATTAAAAACAAAATTTTTAGCGTCATAGATTGTTCTTTTAGATTCCCTACAGGCCATTTGATATTTTCTCAGTCCTCTAACCTTTTACATTTAAATCAATTGTTATAACATAGCTTCTTATATTTATCTTTTCTTGCACATTATTATTCTACCACAAATTATTTTTATTTATATAAATTTTTTCTTTTGATTCTCTAAGTACAACTTTTGCCACTTGTTTAATAGTGTCTGTTACTTTATCCCACATAGAATTTGCTATTCATGAACATTCTAAATTTTTGAAATATTGAATTTTACTCATAAAAATAATTTTATTTATTTCTTGTAGGTATCCTCATCTAATTCTATGACGATGATTCATAGTATTCTTTATTTTACAACTCTTATCTCAAAATCTAGAACTAATAATCGATGTTGAGTACTTAAATCCTCAGTTGGAATGACCTTACAATATTTATATTCTCGACGATATCTTATTTTCATAAGAAAATAATCAATTTGTGCTCTATTAGATCCATTCTTATAAGTAATAATATGCTTATTTCTTTTCTTTAATAAAGTATCAACAATAACAAAATCATACACTAAAACAAAATCTAATCTGGCTCTACCTCCTTCATTAATCACTCAACAACCGTAGCCACCATGAATATTTCTAAAATCTTCTACCACTCTATCGATATGTCCATTTAAATCCCCTTCAATAAAAATTTTTTCTTCAAGAAGTATGAGATATTATTTGTATCAAGTCCTCTAAGTCATTCCAAAATTTGTCTTTGGAACCTATATCTAAACCTACTTGAGAACCATAAACACTTATAATATTAAAAATCTTAGTATCAACAATAATCTTAAGGACTATAATTCTATGTTCAATTCTATTAATTTTTACAACATTATCTTTCAAACTCTTATATATAATTACACCTACACCATTTTTAGTGTGACTCTTGCCTGAATATCAAAGTTTGAAGACTAAATTATCGATCTATTTAGCCTTTTCTCCAACTCATTTAGTTTCTTGAATACATAAGATATTTATCTTTCTATGAATCATAATCTCAACTAATTTCGTTAAGATAATAAAATATGCGTGTTAAATAGTTGCACAATGAAATAAAATTTTATAAAATTCTTCATATGATTATTCATGAGATATGCATGTTAAATGTTATCTTAATAGTTGCATACTGAGTTAGTTTATGAAGATATTAGATTACTACACAATGTTTATATTTTAATAAAGATTTTTATGTTAGCTTATTCTATGACTAGATTTTTATGATAGATTATGATTTGACATTTATTTGACCTTTAGAACTAGAATAAAGGTGCATTGTTTAGATTATCATATGACCTCAAATTTTTATAAAGTTGCATGTTTTTTAGTAAATAAATACAATTCTCACATGAAAGTAATATATGCTCTAAATGATGAAATGAAAATATGGTGTACATGGATACTTGTATGTGCATATTTAGAGGAGTTCATATAATAATGGTATAGACTGGGGACATCAGTATGCCTGTTTTTCACCACCATAGACAAATGTGATGGTAGATTACTAATCGTTGTGCCGACGAGAGGATATTAGCTAAGGGCGAGTAGACAGAGCTTACAACCCTAAATAATTGTGATGTTTAGATTGCTAAATGTTGTGTTGATGGGAGAATTTTGGCTAGAGGTTGGTAAGGGTCTTTCTACCTCTGACAATTGGGATGTTTAAATCGTTAACCACTGTATCGATGAGATAATATCATCCAGAGGTGTGTTAGGTTATGTTTTTGATGGTACTTCTAAGAAAGATGTGAATACTAATAGTATAAAGTAAAAATAAAGCTAAGATTACTGTAAAAATAAATTCATATAGAAGTTAAGAGTATTTTCATTTAGAGAAGATCATTGATACATGCAATAGTAAATTCAAAGATTTTTTACAGAGATATGAAAGACCCACATGCATATTGAATTTTTTCCCTTGTGTCATTATAGTTTAGAAGTGTGATTGTTTTTGGGTTATCTCTAGATAACTCATTATGTTGTTTTAACTTTTTATTCAAATTTTAAACTTTTATATAAGATGCATAAAAGAGGAGCAAATGTGTATAAGATGCGACGACAATAATCAGAAAGGTACAAGTTTCTACTTGTTAATTTAGTTATTTTGTTTAGCGACTCTTTCATGAATTTTTGAATTTTAACCTGTTGGTGATAGAAATGGGAGAGCAAAGATTTGATTTTTACTGCTCAACCGTCCGTTCTTGTCTTGTTTAATTCCAAACGCCAGACTGTGTTATGACAAAAATGGTATCAGAGTAAGAGGTTTAGATTAAATAACATGAATCTTTATTAAAGAGTTTGAAGGATGATTGAACTAAGTTATAAATAATAGAAATTAAAATTTTAAATGAGACTAATTAAATTAATTTATTTTGATTTCAGAAGTTTGGATGATATAAAGGTGGAGACTAATGATTCTGATGATATTGAATTTGATAAATTCAAAATGTTACGGTCAATGCTGATGTTTTTGCTGAGATGATGACTACAGTGACACTGATGATTAGGAATTCTCAGCCTCAAGCCAGTAGCAGTGGAGGAACACCGATGGATAAGTACTTGAAACTCTTTCAGGTTATGAAGCCATCTTTGTTTTCTGGTGCAGGAGGGCCAGACTGTTGAGGGTGGAGAAGGTCTTTGATGGTATGACATGTTTACGATAGAGGGGAGTAACCTGTGCCACATTTGCTTTTGAGGGAGAAGTTGAGAGGTGTTGGCAAGGACAGATTTGGGAGAAATTTGGATGTAGAACCAACCACTTAATGCTGTGGGATGAGTTCGTAAGATCCTTCTAAGATTGGTCGGTACCACAGTCAGCCAGAAGGCAGATGCGGGATAAATTTATTAGGCTGGTACAGGGAGATCGTCGGTTATGCAATATGAAGCAAAGCTTACTTTGCTGTCCAGGTATGCACCACAGCTCGTTCCTACCGCAGAGAAAAAATATCACAGATTTCTTTCTGGATTGAAGGATTCAACTAAACAACCATTAGTGTCTTTGGAAACGAAGAATATTCAGTGTCGGTGGAGAAGGCTAGGTCTGTGGAGGTTGATTTTCAACAAACTCGAAGCAGAAGGACATGCACAAGAGGAAGAGCTCGGAAGAAGTTTCACAAGCAGTTTATTTTCAAGTCTAACGGGAAGAAGATAAACTCCTATGCTGATAGAGTCATTAGTAAGATTTACAACAACATTATAGAATCCTATGCTAAATGTGGGAAGCAACATCGTGGTGAATGTATATTTGGTTTGAAGGCTTGTACTTTTGTAGACAACCTGAACATCAGATGAGAAATTACCTTAATTCTACTCGGAAGCCGACATCAGAAATCTCAATCAACTCAGAGGAATTTTCATGATGGATTTATTTTAGTAGTGGTCATCAAAGAATGATTGAAGCTGATACTAAGACGTTTAAGGAACAACTAAGGCAGAACACTCGACCAAGGGTCTATTTTATAATATAAGGACCCTGAAGAACTTGGGCAGAACACTCGACCAAGGGTCTATTTTATAATATCAGGACCCTGAAGAACAGAACTTGTTGCTAATGTTGATGCTAATAGTGTTTGATGGAGTGATTTGTCATTTGGGGGTTATGTTATCTTTCCTATTAGTTATGTTGTTATGTTTTAGATTTTTGGAGATTGTTCTGTTGAATCATGTTATCTCAGAGTTGGATTTATCATATCTGCTTTTGTTATCTTTAATAAGATTTAAACTTTTTTGAAGATTTTATGGATAATTCATGTTTAATCTGCTAAATTTTTAACTGATATGAAGATCACAAGTTTCATGGACGAAATTTTTTCAAGGAAGGGAGAACGTAATAATGGATTTAAAATATTAATAATAAATAAATAAATAAAAATAATTTATTAATATGACTGTCGTTCTGTATAGACATGCCATTTGAGTGAAAACAAAATGAAACGTAATTCTCTTTCTCGTTTCCTTTAATTTTTCCCCAAAAATGCAGTTTTGGACGAGAAATAGAGAGCAAGATAGAAGGTGAGAGAGAGAAAGAGAGACAGAGAGAAATAGGGAGGAGATGAAAACACGAAGAAGAACAGAAGCGCGCACCTTATCTAAAAAAAAGGAAGAGTTGTTGGTGACTCATTAAGGAAGAGTAAAAAGGAGGCATATGTGAAACCCTAGTTGAGCCAAGCACCGAAAATGCGTATGGGTGTTTACGTGAAGAGGGGCAACATTGCAGACAAGGCAAAAAGAAGAGTAGATGCTTCGTGTCTGTGAGGAAGTGGAGTCCGCGTCGAAGCAACGCTGCTCGCTACTCACCCCAGACTCATCTGAGCGAAGAAGAAGAGGAAGAGAAGAAGAAAGCAAATACTTGTGCTTAAGATTGGCGTCGTTCTATGAGAAGGAAGCCCATGCCCTAGCCGTAAAAAAAAAAAAAAAGGCGACGACGACATTTGTGTAGGGAGAGGAGCCGATCCTAGCATGCGGGTCGAAGCTCATTCAAACTTTAGGATTGGCTGAATGTTATGTTAGGTAAGTTGAGATTTTAATTAAGTTAATTCAGAGAATAATAATAATAATAATAATAATAATAATAATAATAATAATAATTATAATAATAATAAATTAATGTTAATAGAAAGTTTGATTTTATTAGGAGCAAAGCTATTAAGTCCTAAATTTGAGGGAGTATGATGATGCGAATTTTCTGTACGAGATAAGAAGAAGAATCGCGAATGTGAAGGGAGGGGGCCTGTCTCGTATGTGAGAAAAGAAGGGGGGATAATCGTGATATTTAAGGTAAATGACAAAATAATTTATTTATTTATAGTTTTAAGATTTTGTTCTATTAATATACTTGTTAAGTCTTCAATTAGATTATTGTTAATTAGTGTTAGAAAATCAAAGTGGAGCAAATTTTATATTGTTGGTCGAGGAGTTTTGAAGCGGTGAAGGTGCTAATTTGGAGGAGGAGACAGATGTGAAGAATAAAAAAATCATTTAGAGTCAATGTGAGTAATTATATTTCTTAATTTTAGTAATGTTAATCATTTTTATGTATTTTTAACTTCATCTATAATCTATTCCAGTGATATTTAAATTATAGTAGACTCTTCATAGCCTCTTCATGCATATTTTGTCGGATGAAAAAAATATGCATGTTAAATTGTTGCACAATGAAATTAAATCATATAGAATTTTTCATATGGTTGATCATGATATATGCATTTTAAATGTTATTATCTTAATAGTTGCATGATGAGTTAGTTCATGAAGATATTAGATTTCTTTACGATGTTTATGTTCTAATAAAGATTTATATGTTAGCTCATTATGACTGATGTATATGTTAAATTATGATTTTACCTTTATTTGATCTTTAGAAGAGTAAAGGTGCATTGTTTAGATTATAATATGACCTTAAGTTTATATAGAATTACATGTCTTTTAGTAAATAATTTCAAGTCTCGCATGAAAATAATGTATGTTTTGAATGATGAAATGAGAATATGATATATATGGATGCTTTTATGTGCATGTTCAGAGGAGGAGTTCATCCTGTAATGGTACAGACAGAGGACACCAATATACCAATTTTTCTAAAACCATAAACAAATGTGATGTTAGATTACTAACTATTATGCCGACAGGAGAATATCGACTAAGGGAGAGTAGACAGAGCTTACAACCTAAAACAATTGTGAATTTTAGATCGCTAACGAATGTGTCTACGGGAGAATTTCGACAAGGGACAGTAAGGGCTTTTCCTCAAATAATTGTGATTTTTTAGATCACTAACCGCTATGACTATGAAATAATATTGGTCCCATGTGTGTTACATTATGTTTCGACGGTGCTCCTATAATAGATGTGAACGTTAGTAGTATAAATTTAAATTAATGTTAAAATTACAGTAAAAGTAAATGCATATAGATGTTTAGAGTATTTTTGTTTAGAAAAGATTATTTATACAAGCAATAACATATTGATAGATTTTTTATAGTGATAGGAAAGACCAGCATGTATATTGAATCTTTCCTTTGGATTATTTTTTATGGAGATAGGAAAGACCAGCATATATATTAAATTCTTTCTCTTGGATTAATGTAGTTTAAGAGTGTGATTGCTCCCGAGTTATCTCTAAATAACTCATTATCTTGTTTTAAAATTTTTTTATCAGGTTTGAAACTTTGAAATAAGATGATTAGAAGAGAAGCAAATGTGTATAGGAGGTGACAACAACAATCAGAAAGGTACAGATTTCTACTTGTTAATTTAATTGTTTTTTTTTAGTGATTTTTTCATGAAATTTTGAATTTTAAGCTGTTGTGATAGAAATAGGATAACAAAGATTTGCTTTCGCCGTCTGACTGTCTGACCGACTATTTCCGTCTTGGTTAAATTCAAGCTTAACTTCAAGTCCCAGGTCGGGTCATGACAAAAGTTGTATCAGAGTAAGGTTTAGATTACATAACATGAATCTTAATGAAATAACCAATAGGTTGATTGAATTAATTTATAAATAATAGAAATTAAAATTTTAAATGAGACTAATTAAATTATTTTATTGTTATTTCAAAATTATGGATGATATGAAAGTGGAGTCTGGGGATGATGAGGATGTTGAATTTGATATACCCTAGAATGTTACGGTTAATGTTGATGTTCTTGCTGAGATGATGACTGCAATGAACCAGACGATTAGGAACTCTCAGCCTCAAGCTAGTGGTAGTGGAGGAGCACCGATTGATAATTACTTGAAGGATATGAAGCTACCTTTGTTTTTTGGAACATGTGAGCTATTGGAAGCTGAAAGTTGGTTGTTGATGGTGGAGAAAATCAGTGGTATGTTGTCCAGTAGAGAGAGGAGTTACCCTTGCTACATTTGTTTTTAAGGGAGAAGCTGGGAGGTGGTGACAAGGACACATGCGAGAGAAGTTTGGAGGTAGAACTAGCCACTTGGTGCAATGAGATGAGTTCGTTTCAATCTTCAAAGATTGGTTTGTACCACTACCAGCTAAGAGACAGATGGAAGATAAATTTATTATGTAATATGAAACAAAGTTTACTGTGCTATCTAGATATGCACCATAGTTCGCTCCTACTGCAGAAGAGAAATGTCACAGATTTCTTTTTGGTTTGAAGGATTCAATCTGATTGTCAGTAGTGTCAGTTGAGGTCAAAGACAATTTAGTGCTAATAGAGAAGGCTTGGCCAGTGGAGATTGATTTTCAACAGACTTCGGAGTATAATGACATGCACAAGAGGAAGAGCTTAGAAGAAGTATCTTAAACAATTTATTCTCGAGAGTCTAATGGGAAGAATATAAAGTTCTATGCTAAGGGAGTTATCAGCCAGACTGGCAACAACAATATAGATCCCTGTGCTAAATTTGGGAAGCAACATCGTGGTGAATGTCTATTTAGTTTGAAGGTGTGTTACTCATGTAGACAGTTTGAAAACTAGATGAGAAATTGCTCTAATTCTACTCAGAAACTCGCATCAGTTGCTAAATCGAGAAATGAATCAACTCAGAGGAATTTTCAGAAGGGATTTACTTTTAGTAGTGGTCTGCAGAGAATGGTAGAAGCCAGTACCATGACTCGTAAGGAGCAACTAAGGCAGAACACTCGACCAAGTCTTTATTCTATAACATCAGGACCCTGAAGAATCTGTTACTGCTATTGTTGTTGTTAATTGAGTTTGATGAAGTGATTTTTCATTTGGAGGTTATGCTATCTTTCATGTTAGTTATGTTGTTATGTTTCAGATGTTTAGAGATTGTTCTGTTGAATTATGTTATCTCAAAATTGAATTTATCATATCTACTTTTATTATCATTTACTGCGAATTAAACTTTCTTGAAGATTTTGGGGATAATTCATGTTTAATCTGTTTAATGTTTAACTGATATGAAGATTATAAATTTTGAGAATGAAATTTTTATAAGAAGGGGAGAATGTAGTAATCGATTTATGAAAGAAAAAAATAATAATAAATAAGTAAAAATAATCTACCAATATGTGTGTCGTTCTGTGGAGACGTGTCGTTTGAGTGAAAATAAAATGAAACTTACCTCCCTCTCTCGTTTCATTCAATTTTCCCCACGTTCGACAGTTGTGGATGAGAAATTGCGAGCGAGACATATGGAGAGAGAGAGAGAGAGAGAGACGAAGCCTTGAAAAAGAAGCCCAAACTGAAGAAGAAGAGTTTGGGTGACTTCATTAAGGAAGAGTAGATAGTGGGGCGTATGTGAAACCCTAGGTGAGGTGAGCACCGAAAATGTGTACAGTTATTTGCATGAAGAGGAGCAAAGTCGTAGATGAGGTGAGAAGAAGAGTAGATGCTTTGTGTTTGTGAGGAAGTGGAGTCAACGTTGAAGCTACACTGCTTGCCACAAGCTCATCTTAGCTAAGAAGAAGAGGAAGAGAAAAAGGAAGCAACAACATGTGCTTAAGATTAGCGTTGTTTTGTGAGAAGGAAGCCCATCCCTTAGCCGATTGAAGAAGAAAAAGAAGAAGACGTGCTTGCGGGAAGGGGAGCCGATTCTAGCTTGCAGGAGGAAGCTTATTCGAGCTTTAGAGGCGACCGAAGGTTATATTAGATAAGTTAAGATTTTAGTTAAATTAATTAAGAAAATGATATATATATATATATAATAATAATAATAAATGTTAATAGAAAGTTTGATTTTATTAGGATCGAAGCTTTTAAGTCTTTTATTTGAGGGAGTATGGTGATGCGAATTTTCTTTACGAGAGAAGAGGAAGAATCACTTGCGTGAAGGGAGGCGACCTGTCTCGTATGTGTGAGGGGGAGGGGGCACAACCATGATATCTAAGGTAAATAACAAAATAATTTATTTATTTAGTGTTTTAGGATTTTTTTATATTAATATTCTAGTTAAGTTTTCAATTAGATTATTGTCAATTAATATTAGACAATCAAAGTGGAGCAAATTTCATATTGTTAATCAATGAGTTTTGAAACAGTGATGCGTTAATTTGAAAGTGGCGACGGAAGTCGGGAACAAAAAAATCATTTAGAATTAAGACAAGTAATAATTTTTCTAAATTTCAGTAATGTTCATCATTTTTATGTATGTTTGACTTCATCTACAATCTATTTCAGTGATATGTAGATCATAGTAGATTCTTCATACTTTCAGATAGAAAAATATGCATATTAAATAGTTGCACAATGAAATTAAATTATATAGAATTTTTCATATGGTTAGTCATGTTATATGCATGTCAAATGTTGTCTTAATTATTGCATAATGGGTTAGTTTATGAAAATATTAGGTTATTAGATGATATTTATATTATATTAAAGCTATATATGTTAGCTTATTGTATGACTAGATGTATATGTCAGATTATGATTTGACCTTTATTTAACCTTTAGAACTAAGTAAAGGTGCATTGTTTAATAGTTACATGATTTTCAGTAAGTAAATACTAAGTCTCACATGAAAATAATGTATGTTTTGAATGATGAAATGAAAATATAATATATATAGATGTTTGTGCATGTTCAGAGGAGTTCACCCCCCAATGGTATATAGGATTGTCAAAATGGCTCATTGTTCGCGAACAACGCGTGTCCGATTCGTTAAGAAGCTTGTGTTCGGATCGTTCGCTAAGTTAACGAGCCGAACACGAACAACACAAACAAATATTTGTTTGTTTGTGTTCGACTCGTTTTGGCTCGAAATACTACTAAGCAATTATATATATATCTTTGATGATTAATATTTTTAAAAAATTAATATCGTGTTCGGTTCGTTAAGAAGCTCGTGTTTCGCTCGTTCGCTAAGTTAACAGAACACGAACAACACGAACAAATATTTGTTTGTTTGTGTTCGGCTAGTTAAGAAACGAACCGTACACGATATATATATATATATATTATGATTAGTATTTTTAAAAAAACTAATTGACTACAAGGCTGCAAAAAAGAAGATTTATAATCAATTAAAAGTAATAATAAGGAAAATAGAATAAAAATTATTAAATTAAATTCAAATGATGTTTTAAATCTTACCACAATCCTTAACATGTTATGGCTACGTGACGTCAAAACGACTCTTTGTTCGTGAACGGCTCGTGTTCGGCTCGCTAAGCAAACGAGCCAAATACAAACACACTTTTTGAGCTCGAAATATAAACGAGCCGAACACGACCTGAGCTTGGCTCGCTCGTGTTGGCTCGTTTACACCCCTAATGGTATAGACAAGAGATGTCAGTGTACTCTCCCACATAGATGTTTTTTAACCACCCCAGAAAATTAGTGTTGAATCACTAATCACTATACTGATGGGAGAATATCAACAATGGGCGAGTTGACAGAGCTTACTATCCCCAACAATTGTGAAGTTTAGATCGTTAACCGCTGTGCCTACGAAAGAATATCGATTAAGGGCAGGTAAGTGCCTTTCCATCTCAGACAATTGTGATGTTTAGATCGTTAACTGCTATATAGACAAGATAATATCGGTCAGTTGTGTGTTAGGTTATGTTTTGGCGGTGCTCTTAAGAAATATGTGAATGTTAATAGTATAAAGTAAAAAGTAATGTTAAGATTATAGTAAAAGTAAATGCGTATAAAAATTTAGATTATTTGCTTTTAGAAAAGATCATTGATTAACATTGTCATTTTCGATCCCATGCCCGAATGTGAGATGTGGATGGTTCCGTTATGCAGTCGACAACCAGCGTAAAACTTGTCGAAAAAATCATGACATGAGTCGTTTTTATCATTGTGTTAATGCTAGGGCATCCTCTGGAAGTAACATGCCATATGACCCGAATATAGTGAAAAGTGTGCAAAGACCGCTACACCGATGCACGAGTGTAGTGTGAAATAAGCTAGGGTTCTCACATTACGGACGGATACAGGTAAATAATTTAGTTTTTGAAATTAATATTAGGATAAGAACTTGAAATATATGTACTTTTAATTGTAAATTAGTGAAATTAATTGATATTATGGTTCATAGAAAAATATATATCTTATGTATTCAAGAAACTAAATGAGTTGGAGAAAAGACTAAGGAGATTGATAACTTAGGTTTTAAACTTTAGTATTCTGGTATGAGTCACAATAAAAATTGTGTATGTGTAATTATAGATAAGAGTTTGAAAGATAATATTGTAAAAATTAATATAGTTGGAGATAGAATTATAGGCCTTAAGGTTATTTTCGATATTAAGATTTTTATTATTATAAGTGCTTCTGCTCTTCAAGTATGTTTAGATATAGGTTCTAAAGATAAATTCTGGAACGACTTAGAAGACTTAAAATAAATTACACCTCTTCAAGAAAGAATTTTTATTGGAGGAGATTAAATGGAAATGTCGGTAAAGTGACAGAAGATTTCAAAAATATTTATGGTGGTTACGGTTTTGGAGTGGTTAATGAAGATGGTAGTCATATTAGATTTTGATTTAGCGTATGACTTTATTATTACAAATACTTTATTTAAAAAAAAGAGCTGAACATCTTATTACTTATAAGAATGGATATAATAAAACACAAATTGATTATTTTTATATGAGAAGTGATAATCATATTAGATTTTGATTTAGCGTATGACTTTATTATTACAAATACTTTATTTAAAAAAAAGAGCTGAACATCTTATTACTTATAAGAATGGATATAATAAAACACAAATTGATTATTTTTATATGAGAAGAAGAGATTGTTGAGATTGTAAAGATTGTAAGGTCATTCCAAGTGAGGATTTAAGTACACAACATCGATTATTAGTTCTAGATTTTAAGATGAATAGTTGTAAAATAAAAAATATTAGGATTCATCATCGTAGAATTTGATGGGGTTATTTAAAAGACAAATAAAATTATTTTTATGAGTAAAATTAAAATTATTTTTATGAGTAAATTGGGATGTTCATGAAGAAGGGATGTTCATGAAGAAGCAAATGCTATGTGGGGTAAAGTAACAAACACTATTAAACAAATGGTAAAAAATATGCTTGGAGAATCAAAAGAAAATGTTTTTATAAATAGAAATAAATATAACAAGTTATGTTATAAAAATTGATTTAAATGTTATAAAAATTGATTTATAACAAATTATGTTATAAAAATTGATTTAAATGTAAAAGCTTAGAGAACTGAGAAAATATCAAACAACCCGCAAGGAGCCCTAAAAAAACTATTTGTGACGCTAAAATTTCTGTTTTTAGTGACCTTTTTAATATATAAGATACTAAGGAGGGTGAAAAATATATTTATAAACTAGCCAAACAAAGAGAAAAGAAAAGTAAAAATTTAACTCAAGTAAAATGTATTAAAGTTCAAAATCAAAAAGTGTTTTTCTTAGCAAAAGATATTCAACATAGGTGGGTGAGATATTTTGATAAACTTTTTAATGAAGTTTTTGAAAATACGACCGACCGTATTGATCTTAGTATTTTTAATAGTAATAAAACATTTCATTTTCACCGTCGCATTAATAAAAAAGAAGCTGAGGAGGCTTTAAAGAAAATTAAGGGTGGAAAGCCCATAGGACC
Organism: Phalaenopsis equestris; assembly: GCF_001263595.1. NCBI lineage: Eukaryota > Viridiplantae > Streptophyta > Magnoliopsida > Asparagales > Orchidaceae > Phalaenopsis > Phalaenopsis equestris. The sequence continues at coordinate 371,825 of NW_018251343.1, read as the reverse complement.
TGATGATATTTGAAGTGTGAAAATATTTAGGAAATTTGAGAGTTTCTTGGCTTACTGTACTCTTTAATATTATTTTAAAAACTAAAAAGATGCCTGCGGAGTGGAGGAAGAGTATTTTGGTCCCCATTTTTAAGAATAAAGGGGATGCACAAGAGTGTGCAAATTATAGAGGAATTGAGTTGATGTGTCATACTTTAAAATTATGGAAGAGGGTAATTGAACATAGACTAAAATGTATTGCAAAGATTTCTCACAATCAATTTGGATTTATGTCGGGCAGGTCTACCATGGAAGCTATACATTTATTGAGAGGTTTGATGAAGAAGTTTAGAGTTAATAAGGAGGATCTACTTTTGATTTTTTTTTATTTAGAAAAATCATACGATAAGGTTCAAGACATATCCTTTGGAGAGTTCTTGAGAAGAAAGGTGTTGATATGACTTATACTCTAGTCATTAAAAATATGTATACTAGAGTTTTTACTTGTGTTTGAACAGAAGGAGGATTGTGTATACTAGAGTTTTTACTTGTGTTTGAACAGGAGGATTAAGGAGGATTGAACAAATGTTTTCTTATTTCTGTTAGATTACATCAGGGATCGACTTTGCACCCCTATCATAGGCGCTAACATCTCAAGTAATGGAGTTAATGATTCAGGAGGCTTCTTGCATACCTTGGTGTATGTTTTTTGCTGATTATCCTTCTCGTGGATAAGACGAGAGAAAAAGCCAGGAAAAACTTGAATTCTACATTGGATTCTAAAGGCTTTCATTCGAGTAGAACTAAAACTGAATACATGGAGTGTAATTTTAGTAGTATTAGCTCTAGTGACAGAAGTGTAACTTTGGGTGATCATATTATTAAAAAGTGTGAATGATTTAGATCTCGGGTCTATTTTTCAAAGCTATGATGATGTAGATGGGATATTATCAGTAAAATTCAAGTTGGTCGGTTGAAGTTGAGGAATGCTTCAGGCTTATTGTGTGATAGAAAAGTACCGTTTAAACTGAAAGAAAAATTTTATAAGATGGTGGTGAGATCTGTAATGCTCTATGACACAAAATGGTGACTTCTAAACGAGAAGCATAATACTAAGTTATGCATAATACTAAGTTAAGTGTTATCGAGATGAGAATGATTAGGTGGATGTTTGGCTTTACAGTTAGAGATAAAATGCGAAATAAATATTTCCGTGATAAGGTTGGTGTAGCTCCAGTGTCGGATAAAATTAGAGAGAGTCGTCTTAGATGGTTTGGTCACATTAAACGTCGACTATTTGATGATTCGATTAGAAGAGTAGATGTTTTAGATTCGACTTATGTTAAGAAAGACAGGTAGACCTAAGAAGACTTAGGCTTATTGTATAAAAAATGATCTTTATTTATTAGACATAAATGAAAAAATGACACTAAATATGACGCAATGGAGACAAATGATTCATGTAGCCGACCCCACTTAGTGGGATTAAGGCTTTATTATTGTTGTTGTAGAAAAGATCATTAATGCATTCAATAGTATATTCAAAGTTTTTATATAGAGATATGAAAGATTAGCCTATTCTAAGATTTCTTATAAAGATATGAAATACCAACATGTATATGGAACTTTCCCTTTGGATACTATAATTTAGAAGTGTGATTGTTCCTGAGTTATCCTTTGATAACTTATTATGTTATGTTAATATATTTTTTTTAGATTTAAATCTTTAAATAAGATGAATAGAAGATGAACAAATGTTATGAGGCTACAACAAGAATTAGAAAGCTACATATTTCAAATTGTTAATTTAATTATTTTCTTTAACGACTCTTTTATGAATTTTTGAATTTTAACCTGTTGGTGATAAAAAAAAATAGTAAAAAATTAATTTTTACCGTCCGATCGTTTGTTCCCGTCTTGGTTAATTCCAAAACTTAACTGTACTTCAGAAAGTCATCTAAACTTCTTAAAAAGTGCATAAATTTATAAAAGTATGACACCTTTGGAGCCCATATCTTTTTTCTTTAGTTATGTATGTTCTTGCTGGACATTTATAGGAGGATATACCTTTGGGTATGCTTTTCACTGATTATATCCTTGTGGATAAGACTAGAGGATGTGTTTGGAAAACTTGAATTATGAAGGTCTATTTTATAGTTTAAAGGCTTTCATTTGAGTAGATCTAAAATTGAATACATAGATTATAATTTTAGTAATAGTTGATATAGAGACAAATTTATAACAATGGGTGATCAAATCATTAAAATGAGTGAATGTTTTAGATATCTCTGGTATATTTTTCAAAGTATTGGTGATATAGATGAGGATGTTATTTGTAAAATTCAAGTTGCATGGTTGAATTGGAGGAATGCATCAGGTCTAGTGTGTGATAAAGAAGTACTGCTTAGACTTAAATGAAAAAATTATAAGATGGTGGTGAGACCTCTAATGCTTTATGGCGCAGAATGTTGGCTTGTAAAAGAGAAGCATAAAATTAATTGTTGTTGAGATGAGAATGCTTAACCGAATGAGTGGTTTTACACTTAGAGAAAACATGTGATACGAATATTTCCATGAAAGGGTTGGCGTAGCTCTATGGGCAGAAAATATTAGAAAGAATCATCTTAAATGGTTTGGCCACATTAAACTTTGACCATCTAATGATCCGTTTAGGCGAGTAAATGTTTTCGATTCGACTTATGTTAATAAAAGTAGAGGTAGACCTAAAAAGACATGGGCATATTGTATAAAAAATAATATTAATTTATTAGAATTAAATGAAAATATAATGCTCAATAAGACGCAATGGATAAAAATGATTCATGTGACTGACCCCACTTAGTGGAATAAAAACTTGTTGTTGTTATCTTGTTGCCTGTAAGCTGTTATTTAATTTTCTTGTTTTGAAAAAGAGATAATTTTGTAGATATGAAAATAGTTTTAATATAAATATGTAATTTTTTGATTTTTGAAAGTAATATTTTAATTTTGAAATAGATGAGACCAGATGAGTATCACATTTTGGATAGTTTGGATGACTAAGCATGATACCACAAGTAATACACTTATTCCGAAGAATAAACATATCACTTGTAGTATGCTCAATCACCTAAACTAAAGAATTTGTGACATTCGTTTGGTTTGCAAAATATTTTATATGAGGCCAACAAGTTCTCCTACCTAATATAAGGATTAGTTAGAGTTTATTTTACTTGGGTTCTAAGTTTTCTATAAAGACAAACCCCTATAGTTAATTACATCTTAAATGACCGGGGTCACTTAAGAAAACTCTCGATTAAGATCAGTGGTTTTGCCTTCCAGATTTCAAAGTTTAGGTTTCCAAGATTGGACACGGGAAAATCAAACCGAAGTGGCTCAAACATGAATAGTTATTTTAAGAAATCCAAAGGAGCGAAAAGTAAGGGATATCACAGATCCAGGGAGAACCCGATGACCTCCCAACTATCATATTGTTTGGTTTTATGTTTTTGAAATAATATTATTCAATGCTTAATTCTGCAACCTATTTTTAAAATTTAGGACTTACATTCGCACGATATCTGATCGATATCTGATCGTCTGATCGTACAAATGACCTAAAAAGATAGGAAGATTTACACTGTACCGTACGGTAACCTCGGAATCCTAAAATGTTAGGACTTATAATTGCACAACAAAGTTAAGTAAAAGCCTAAAGGTGATATGTGAGGGTTTATGCTGCGCTAGTCAAACCACCTTGAAATTCTATGGGCTGTTATTTAAACTAATGAAAGTGATTAATGATGTGAATGTGTTTTGATGTTGCAGATCCATCTTGAAGTGGCTCCTTCGTATGTCCTCGTCATGCTGCCCACGGTGTTCGATCCAAGTTCTTCGTCATAGCAACTTCATGTTTGTTATTAATCCTATGTAATTACTAGATTTTTCTATACTAATGCATAGTGTGTATCAAAACAGTAAAACATGCGGTATAAAAGAAGAGAACAGTATAATATGGTAGGAGAACAATATAATATGCTAGGAGAACAATATAACATGCTATGAAATAAAATACTGTAATGTAAATCAAACCTATATATTTGGGAGACCTGCTGCTCTTTTAAGCTAGCTATTATTCACTGTATAAATAAAAGAAAACATTACCTCAACAACTCGAGAAAATCGACAAATAATCCACGAGAGTAAACTCGAGAAGATTGACGAGTAACAATTCAAATAAAACTACTAAAATCTCGGGAAAATCTCGGAGTAAAGACCATGAGTGTTTTGTCCAAAAATTCTGATAAAACATATGAAAATCTGAGAATAATCTGAGAATAGGGGACCGCAAGCACTCGGGTCGGGGCTAAGCTCAAATATATATATTTGTACTTGAGGGACGTCAAAGACTACTATCGGTCACCCGGATGTATAAAACCCGTCATTCCACTAGAAGGATGTCCTAATGAACCTAACTTAGGAGGGTACTCCTTAGCCTAGTATCGATTAATCAACAAGTGGACAACCGAGTTGTAACTCATTTAAAATTTAAATTTTAGCATGCATATACATTTCAGATATACAAAAAGAAAGTTATATTAATTTTATAGTGAAAATATTTTTTTATAAATATTATATCTGTTATTATCAATTTGTTTTAACAATTTTTTTTAAAAAAGTATAGTTGTCCACGAGTCGATCACGTCATCGGACGTAGGACTGCCAACAAGCTAAGAAGGTACGACTTTCCAGCTAGTCTTGTGTCGGTGAATGTTACTTTCATCCTACAATTCATCAGGTCCCAGAATTGAGTCATGATGTTGTAGGCTGAGATATCATTCTGCGTGCCTTTGTCATCATCGCCCTAAGTCCCAAAACAAAACCGACCTACTTGCAACCTTGCTTGATGATTTCATATATAACAAAAGACTATATATGAGTGCTTATGTGTCAGACATAAACATAGAAAATTGAACCAAGAAGCAAGAAAAAAAATAATAAAAATAGGGATGAGAGAGAGGAGGTATTGATCCACCAAAAAAGTCAAAAGAATGAAGAGTGAAACAACCCTCAAAACTGTGACAGAGAGATATGAAAAAGAGAGCCCAAGATTTTTGAATCAATCAAAAAAGGATATCGTTTTCTCAAATTTTATAATTGGATCAACCCAAGAAGGGTATCCTTTCTAAATGACAATTTTTTGAATTTTCAAACCTTTCATGAATCCAGTTTGCATCAACCTTATGTTTCCTCCAAATGAAATTGTACAAGCCCTTTATATTTCACAAGAGAAGAGACATTAATCAATAGAAGAAGTAACTCTCCAGCCTTTCAGAAAATCACGCAGATGTCAAAATCATTTAATTCCATTCTTCATTGAAATCTTTTCATATCACATAAACATGAAACTATACATATAAAACGATATAAATGTTCATGACCAGAGGCAACAAAGAGGGATGATTATCAACCATTTCGCCCAACCTATTCCCCGAAAAGATCAACAGGTAAAGCTCTCGGGTAAAGCAGAAAAGAGGATAGGGGCTCACGGGTAAGGCCAAGGAGAGGGGACAGCCGAACTTCATAACAAGCCCACAGGTAAAAGCCGAGGAATGCACAACCAAGCTTCAATCATAAACTCATAATTTAAGATAATGAATAGAACAAAAGTTCACGGGCTAAGGCAGCAAGGAGAAAGCCATACCTGAACCGACTATGTCACAGACCAAGGAACCCTTGCAGTAAAGCTTACGGCCAAGAGCAGTAAAGAGAAAACCAAGCCTCCAAACAACCATATTTAACATAAAAGAGCTACAGGTGAAGGTTCACGACCAGGAGCAGTAGGAAGGAAACCATCATCATTTAAGTTTGAACCACCGTTTCAACATAAAAGAGCTACAAAAGAAAACTCACGATCAGGAGAAATGATGAAAAAGTTTAAGTCCAAATCAACCACAACACAAACTACAACAATAAAGCTCACGGACAAGGGCAGCGAGGGGAATAACAAGCCCCAAACCCAGCAAAGAATATCCAAACAGGACAAAATGAAACCAATTAGGATATTCACAGGTAAGGGTAGCAGACCAAAGCCACCAAACCAGCCTCACAACAAAGGAGAAAGCCAGGAACAACAAAACAAAATAAAAGAATCCCACATGAATGCTCTCAGGTAAAGGCAGCAGCCCACACAATCACTGAACCGAATCTAATGGTGTTGGTGGAGTGGCAAATACTTGTAGATAAGAAATCCATGGGCAACTCCTTATACATAAATATTACAAATAATGATATCCCTGTATTGTTTAATTGATTGGTCGACTTCATATTAACAAATTTGATACACTATCTGTCATGCATCTCATGTCGAGCAAAGAAGCGTTGGATCAATCTATGTAAGCATCAAAGGGGCAAGCAGGATATCAAGACTCACGGCTAGGGACAGTGAAGAGAAAACCCAGCCCAATCCAACCATTTTTTTAATCATAAAAGAGTCATAGGAGAATGCTCATAGCCAGGGAAAAATGAGAAGAAAATTACGTTCCAGCCAACCACAACACAAGCCGTAATATAAAGACCCACGTCCAAAAATAGTGAAAGAAAACCACCATAGATATTTCCATTGTATTGCTTTTGATATACATAACAGAGTGAATGGACAAACTATTATAGATCATTAGGACTGAAACCGTTTACATCACATAAGGCATGATTGTAAGTTAGTTTACTTATATCAAACACCACCACACAGAGGTAGTCATTGAAATCATGAATTTTGGGATGACAAACTTGATTACCAATAAAAAAAACTTGAGAGGAATGTTAAAGAATAATCTCTAACTGAATCATGCCCAATAGAGGGGGCAAACTGAGCCCACCAAAGGGACAAAATCAAGTCTAGCACAGGGGCAAAACCAAACCCATCAAAGGGGCCAAAAACAGCCAAAAATAGCAAAGATTTCAGTCAAGACATGATACCAAAAGGAACCAAACCGAGCCCACTAAGTGGGTTAAAAATAATGTAAAACTTTCAGTTAAATTCAGTCTAAAAGAAGCCAAAACTGAGCTCACCAAAGGGGCCAAAAACAAAGAAAATTTTCATACATAATTCCCACTTCTCATGGCCAAAACCGAACTCAACATATGGGCAAACTGAGCCCTACATAGGGGCAAATCAGAAGCAAAAATTTCAGCAAGGATCCAACCCCAAAGAGCCAAAACGGAGCCCTTCAAATGGGCCAAAACAGAGAGTATTTCCAGTAAGGATCCAACTCCAAAGAGCCAAAACCGTACCCCAACAAATAGGTTAAAACAACTAAAAATATTTTCGCTTGAAGCATCATATTTCAAAGTATTGTGCCAACATGTATCAACATATGCTTCAACATAAAAATGGATTCCAACATAGATTCTAGATGAGCAAGCATCAATCCAAAATTCATATTCATGACTTTTTATGCATCTTAAGCAGGAAAAAAATATAAACCATCTTTTTCCCTAAACAAATCATCTTTCTTTTAACAGTAAATTACTTCAACAAGAAACACAGAAAGAAAGTCACAATTTCCAACATGTAGGTATAGAAATAATAGAAGTGTAAGAAGAAGATTTACATGTGAGAATGAACCTATACATGCTTTCCATATATCTTGAGCAGAAAAAGAAAAGAAGACAGTCATATCATGCTCTATTTTAATGTTCTCAAGGAGTATTTCATGCTTAAATTTCATAACAAGCCCAAATCTTGCTTCCACATACTTTAGAAGAAAAAATAAACATTTTTGAATGCCATCCTAAACAACACAAAATAGAGGAGAGAAGGAGAATACCTCTTTTATGAAAATTTAAAGCAAAATTATAAGACAAATTCAAGAAAACCACTCCAACAAAAATCCTCCTCTTAAAGACTTCAAGAAACAACAACCAACAAAATTTTCACACTCCAAATGCTCCACACTCCCAATGCACGAGAACTTAGTTTAGAAAGGATTTCGACAAAGCTTTCTCCCATAAAAATCTCAAACAGTAAAATCCAGCCTCCTTTTTCTCTCAAGAAATTTTCAACAACCCAAAACAGTGCTCTATGAAGCCTTTTTATAGGCAGAGAAGAGAGGGGACAACCACCTACCACCGTTTTCATGGTCGAATAGAACAACAAAGATGAAATCGTCACAATAAAGACGGAGAAATTAAAACCTTGAGAAGGAGAAGGGTCGACCAGCTTGGCCCCTGCAATTGGAGAGCCGAAGAGTCTAGCGGCCGCGTGAAGAAGGGGAAGAGTTGAGAGAGGGAGAAGAGACTGCCGCGTGGATTGTCCATGGGAGCTAGGACACTCGAGGGGAGCGGGACGAGCGCCGTGGGATTGAGCCATCGGACGGGCCAAATGGGGTTTAAGTGCGCGGGTAAGGGGTAAATAGGGTTTAGGATTATAATTTTAATATTATAAGTAATAAAATATATAAAATATTTAATATTCCTTAAAAATAAAATTTGATTCGTACATTTTTATTCGTGTGTCAGACTGTAGAAAATTGAATGTCCTTTTTAGGTAATTTTGACGTTCCAGACGCGCTGGTGCCGTTCCGCGTAGAAAATATGGTAATATATGTGTCTTTTCCTTGTAAAATTGGTGTCCCGGACTCGTTGGCCCAGTCCATTTTGTTGTCGGAGGTCGTCCGGTGAAGTTCGCATTTTCACTCATCCTTAAGCTCAATTTAAGTCCGATTTTGTGCGACTTAGTGAATTTTGTGCATTTGGTGTGCGCGTGTGATGATAAAGTTTTGAAGAAGTTTTCCTAGGACTAGAGAACCTATTAGGAACTTCTCCCTGAGTTTTCACATAATAGTCCTTAACCTCTCGACTATACGACGATGGTTTGAGACCACTCAGGCGAGACGTCACAAGAGAAATAGGAGGTGGCTGAAATTTCTAAAAAGGGCGGGTCTCAGTTCTAGTCTCAGTCTAGTTTTCTAAGATAGTCAATAGGAATCCCTAGAGCTAGATCCTAGGATCCTAAGGAAAATAGTAATGACCTCAAAATGAGGTCAACATTGCCATCAATAACTTATTTGAGCTCAGTGACAACAGTTTAAAAAGTGAGAGTGGGATATGTTCAACTAGTTCTAGCTAGTCCATGTTGTCATGCTAGCAAGTTGGCACAAACTTAGAGAGCAATGCTGGCCATGGATATTTCCATGGGAAAGAACAAATCTTGTCTTAAGCTCCCCATGGTAAAATGTTCTGATAGTGTTTCACTTAGAGTTTCTAGGTTTGCACCAATAAGCACAGTGCAAATTTGGTGTATTGGAATATTTGTCAGATGGTTTCTAATGAGCATACGAGGTTCCTGTGAGATTGTCAGTTATCTCGTTAAATCTTGTTTGTATTATATAATAAGTTCTAATTTCTTCCTTCTTGTCAGTGTGTGAGGTTGTTGGCAACTGTGTTGGTCATTTGGTTTGGTAATGAAGGTTGTTATGCCATGATGAAAAAGGGTATATAGTGAATGTTAGGGATGGTTGTCCTTTTCTTTCAAATTCAGGAAAAAAAAAATAATTTTGTCTTTTTCTTTCAAATTTAGGAAAAAAAAAAATAATAATCTGGATTTGTTGAAATACTTGGAAATAAGTTTTTTTTTTTTATGAGGAAAACATTAGTTTTATTTTCAGCAACTTTTGAGAATATCATTAAAAACTTGAGCATCATAATATTAAATTTCTTTTATTAAGCAAGATCCATAAATTTTTAACATTTGCACATTATAGTACTACCTTTTCAATTGAGGGTCCTTGTATGATAACGCACAAACTCTCACATGTACATACGAGAAGGATGTGTTTTAACAATCACAAATACATGCATACATTTGAGAAGGATGGGTTTTAATAGTAATATCTTTCACGTTGAATCCTACTCCATATGGAGTAGAGATACTGTGAGTTATATGATCCTAAAAAGCATTAGAAATCTCACCATAATTTTCTTGATGAAGGTTTTTAGTGATATTAATAATTTTAGTCCAGATATTTTCATATTATAATAATTGAGTGAGAGTTCTAAATTTGACCTCCTTCTTAAAGGGATTCGATTGAATATCCATTTGCTTAACCTTTTTGATCTTTTTAAGGATAATTATTTTTTGGGTTTCTTCTAAATTGGAAAGTAATTTATTTTTCTTATCTTTTTTAATGTGTTCCAATGTTATTAATTTTGATAACGACCATAATTTTATGAAGAAAAGTGCCTAAATCATATGGTTTGTAAGATTGTGCTCTAATAAAAATGTTGTAAACAATCAATTATCAATTTTTGTGTGTCATTGTTCTCTTTGGACAGTACATGTTAACTCTCCCTCTTGATCCCTAATCAATGTTCTCTTCAACCCACTTTGACAGCATGTTATTTAGGTCCTCGATGTTACCTCCCATCCCAATGACTTTTTGCTTCACGGAGGCTCTTCCTGGTTTCTCTTCTTTTGAAAATGTGCCTTCAGTTGCCTTCTTCTCTAGTTCCTTCACCGTTGGTGATTTGAATATTTGAGGTTTAAATTTCCCCCATCCAACTACTGCCCATTATTTTTTCATAAAGATGCAGCGGGACCTCAAAAAAAAGGCCACCCACTTATCAAGATAACTACTCTCATATTTACTGAAGAGAAGAAAGTTTAGCTGGGGACATTACATATTTACTATTTTCAGCTTTATTTATACTTTGGAATCATTGTGATTTTTATGGTTTCCTGTTTCCAACATGTTATTTTAATGTATGTTCATGCAGGTTTTTCACAAGTCACATTTGCTGAAGTTGCGTGTGGCACCATCTGAGACTGCAATGAATGATGTTCTTAGGGAGGTAAGTGCTTTATTTTTGTTTGAGTACTGTGATTTTTAACATCATTTGAAAATCTGGTTGGCTTTTATATTTATCAACTGTATAAAAGAAGTCTGAAAATTATCTAGACTTCATTCATGAACTGGGAATAATCTTAAGTCTGTCTCTCAAGTTTATATCTTACACCATGAATCTTGAAGTCTGTCTCTCAAATTTATTTCTTACTGCTTGACCTGGGGTTGATTGTCATTTGTAAATTTTCTCTACTGTTAGCATCTACATAATTATGAATTGTTTTCGGGCACATGACATTTTTCAAACCTTTTTGAGATTAATGCGGTCTCTGGTTTTGTACTTGGCACAACTTGTGCTTTCGTGTGAGATAGTGTGTACTTCTAGTCTCTGTGAAGATCTATTTTTTCTGACAATTTTACTTACTGCACAGTACTGGATTTTGGAAGTCAGTTGCTTGCATGCATGCATTTTATCATTTTTATCCTTACCACACCAATTATCAAATGTGGTTTGTTCTACTATCCAGAATACAGCATGCAACACTTTTGGCAATGTATCAGTGAAAACCATCAATTTAGCTTTTTTGTACCATAAGGTTTTCTCCATGCCTCTATGGTACCTTTTGGCTTGCAACTTGTCTTTGTTTCTCATGCATGATTTTTGCATGTGGGGCAAAGGGTTGACTAGTTGACATCTAATCATGGAGCATAATCATGGAGCATTGATGTTTTGAGATTTAAAGGCACATGATTCAATCTGCTTCTGTTCAATGCATTTCTTTTCCTTTTTTATATGTTGTGTGAAGGGGGAGGTCACATGAAGCATTGTTAAGTGAGACACATTGTAGATTGATTTTTTTTTGTCCTAGCTTTCGTAGAAATCAAAATTTCATCTAATCATGGAGCAGAGATGTTTTGAGATTTGCAGACACATGATTCAATGTGCTTTTGTTCAATGCATTTCTTTTTATTCTTTTTTTCTTTGTTGTGTTGAGGGGGGGGGGTCATATAAAGCATTTATAGATGGGACACATTGTAGATTGATTTTTGCCTAGCTTTCTTAAGAACCAAATTGAGTGGAAACATGTGGGCATTTTTGAAGATTATATGCTTGCTTTGGGTCTGCTTGGTTTTTAGTTGATAACATAAATCCGAAATTTGAAATTCCGCAATCCTCTAATATGTCAATAATTAAATGTCTTTAAGTTTTCTATTTAAACTCATATCATTCAATGTGTACCATAGGTGTTATTTCTAAAAAAATTACATACACTAATAAAGTTAGGGTCTGTTTGGGGCAGCTGCAGCTTATCCAGCTTATCCAGATAATCAACTTATTCTAATAATCTGCTGATTAGCAGCTAATCCGGATAAGCTGGATGACTGTTTGGTTTGTGCGTTTGAAGAACAGCTGATTCTAGATAAATGACCATTCTGCCCCTATTCTAGATAAGTTGTTTAGCTGTTTGATTTGTACGTTTGAAAAATAACTGATTTGTAGTTTTTTGTAGACAAAAGACCATTGAGACATTATAAATTTTAATTTTAAAATATTTTTTTTAAATTATGTGTAACAAATTCTAATCAATAATTTACATTTTACACTAACTTTAAAATAAATTAATTTAAATTTAATTTATTAGTAAAATTACATGCCGCCACACTTAAAAATATGCAAGAGGAGCTAAAGAAACCGAAATGAAGAACTTTTTATAACCTTTATTTTATTACAAAATTAGCACAAAGTACAGGCACACATATATAGATTTGTTACATGATAAATTTATAATTTCAAAACTATACATAATTTTGACTGCTCACTTCACTTAAAATAGAGTTCAAGATACCAAATTAAAACCAAAATACATATTGAAACTACAATTAATAATAGGATTATAACATTCAATTTAAATTTAGGGTTTTCATTTAAAATTAATTAAAAGAAATATTCATAGCTTATGGAACGAATGAAAATATACCAGGTTTTTCTTATGTGTCACAACGATTTATAAATGAAAGTAATTGTCTTTGTCAATATTGCTTAAAGGGTTTTCATATAATAAGTTTATCATTAAATTTAACATATTGTAAAGAATTTTTAAAATGGAAAGTACAAGATCTACTAGATTATGGATTATTATCTAAAGTTATTATTAGTAAAGATAAAAATTTAGAAAATTAGATATCTTGTTTTAGCCATCCAGAATTAAGAAGAATATTAAGGATTTTATTTGATAATGACATTACTCCATCAATAACTTTATTATTTAGTATTGTTAACCCTTATTTTGAAAACTTAATGGACAGTGCTAAGCACATTATAGAAATATATAAAACCCTCAAAAATTATTTAGCCTGACAGAAAAGTGAAGAGGTCCCTGAAATCATTGATCCATCAACAGCAGAAGACTCTTTATCTCATTTCAGGACTTATCAAGTTGCAAACCTTCATGAAAGATTTTCTAAACCACTACTCTTTAGCCAGATGGCTTACCAGGACGACAACATGATCATCTATCTTAATGAGAAGTCCATTACAGAGAGAATGTTTAAATTCAAGTTCTATCATCACAATTACAATTTGTTGGAACACATCAAGGCCCTCAATCCATATTACATCAGAAAATTGGAGATTATTTCACTGTTTTTTAAAGAGTTATTCAAGAAGAAGAAACAAACCGAAGAAATGAAGTTGAAGGATTTGACATACGGTGGGGTCAAAAAATGGTTAGAAGTCGGAGAAGACATCAATATGCTACCAGAATAATCAATCATCAACTAAGGGAATCTATTTTCACTTATCATGATATTGTTGACATGTGAAGCTTTTTATTTGATGCAGTACGTTTTTACTATTCAAGTTATTGTTCATGAGTCACGTGTAGTACGTTTTTACTGTTTATGTAATTATTAAAGTTACTGTTCATGAGTCACGTGACCACTATTGTTCACGTCACGATTGTATTATAAATAAAGGGGCAAGGCTCATTCTTCTGATCCATCCTCACATCCTCCCATTCTCTCATCCTCCCATCCTCTCATCTTCCTACTCTCTCCACTCCACTCCTCTCCTCACTTCTCTCTACTTTTCTCCACATATCCATCCTCTCCACTTTTCTCCACACATCCATCCTCTCCACTCCACTAGCCTCTCTTTTCTCTTTTGTTCTCGCGAAGGTCAAGAGTCTGTAAGTATATCTACATCATATAGAAAGGGTTTGTAAATATTTTTCGTAAGCAAATAAAGATGTAGCAAGTTTTCTTTTGAAAAGTTTTCTTTTAGAAAAATTTTTCAAGTAATTTTTAGCTGCGTAATTCTTTAGCCACTTAATGCTTTAGCTACTTAATTATTTTGCTACGTAATGATTTAGCTACGTAACTCTTTAGCTATTTAATTTTTAGCTATTTTTCTTTTCTTCTAGCAAAGTCATGAGTAGCTACTTTTCTTTTTTTTAGCTGAGTAATGTTTTTAGCTACTTTTCTTTTCTTTTAAGCAAAGTAATCAGTAACTATTTTATGTTTATTTAACCAAAGTAATTTGTAGTTACTGTTGCAAATTTTTTGACATGGATTTGCGTGAGTAGTCTTTAGTTCTTCCCCACAGGGGAGAAATCTGTAATTTTCTTCATGGATTTTTAATTCTTTCTTTAAATTTAGATCTCTGTTCTCGGAGTATGGATGAAGTTTATATATATGAACAATAAGCTAATAACCTCTATGACCCCAGTTTTCTAGTATGGTTGTAGATGATGGAGGGCTGTAAGTCCCGTTCTATGCCTGTGTGGCGCTTTAGGGCAAGCAATTGTACCATCAAAGAGCTACATTCCGAACGAAGATTTTAGGTGTATGTTATTCTTGTTCGACTTATGCCATAAATGGAGTCAGAGTGGAATGGCTTGGGATGGATGAGAGAATGGGAAGATGGATGAGAAGAATGAGCCTTGTCCCCTTATTTATAATACAATCGTGACGTGAACAGTAGTGGTCACGTGACTCATGAACAGTAACTTTAATATATCTTATTTACCTATTATTTTTATTATGCTCTTTAGCCAGATTAGTAAAAGTAAAAATTTTTTTACTGTTTACTTTTTACCGACGATAAAATTGGATTTACCAGATAAAGCATCAAAATTTTACCAAGCATGAGAATATTCTTCTTCTAGAATAATGGTGACTTAGAACTACTTTTTCAAGCATTGGCCACCATTTTTAAAAGCATAATTTAAGGAGGGACCCCTCTCTTTTATCATGAAAGGAGAAGACATCAATATGCAACTAGAAAAAGTATATAAAAAGAAAAAGGTTCTTAGGCCATCTAATAAAATAAAACCCAAAAAAGATGAAAATGTTAAAAAACCAAATAATAGAAAATGTAAGTGTTATATTTGTGGATCTCCAAAATATTTTGCAAATAATTGTGATAGAAGAAATTATAATAGAGCTTTTGGGACTAAAGATACTTGTTCTATGCTCCTCTCATTCTTAAATCTTTGATTTTCATTTAAAATAAATTTTATATGGTCATTCTGTTTTTAGCTCCTTAATGTTTAGCTACTTTTCTTTTCTTTTAAGCAAAGTAATCAGTAGCTATTTTATGTTTATTTAGCCAAAGTAATTTGTAGTTACTGTAGCAAATTTTTTGACATGGATTTGCGTGAGTAGTCTTTAGTTCCTCAGAAATCTGTAATTTTCTTCATGAGTTTTTAATTCTTGCTTTTGTGTGAGATAGTGTGTACTTCTAGTCTCTGTGAAGATGTATTTTTTCTGACAATTTTACTTACTGCACAGTACTGGATTTTGGAAGTCAGTTGCTTACATGCATGCATTTTATCTTTTTTATCCTTACCACACCAATTATCAAATGTGATTTGTTCCACTATCCAGAATACAACATGCAACACTTTTGGCAATGTATCAGTGAAAACCATCAATTTAGTTTTTTTGTACCATAAGGTTTTCTCCATGCCTCTATGGTACCTTTTGGCTTGCAACTTGTCTTTGTTTCTCATGCATGATTTTTGCATGTGGGGCAAAGGGTTGACTAGTAATATGTGACATCTAATCATGGAGCATTGATGTTTTGAGATTTAAAGGCACATGATTCAATCTGCTTCTGTTCAATGCATTTCTTTTCCTTTTTTTTATGTTGTGTGAAGGGGGAGGTCACATGAAGCATTGTTAAGTGAGACACATTGTAGAATGATTTTTTTTTTGTCCTAGCTTTAGTAGAAATCAAAATTTCATCTAATCATGGAGCAGAGATGTTTTGAGATTTGCAGGCACATTTTTCAATGCGCTTCTGCCTTTTTTTTATGTTGTGTGAAGGGGGAGGTCACATGAAGCATTGTTAAGTGAGACACATTGTAGAATGATTTTTTTTTTGTCCTAGCTTTAGTAGAAATCAAAATTTCATCTAATCATGGAGCAGAGATGTTTTAAGATTTGCAGGCACATGATTCAATGCGCTTCTGTTCAATGCATTTCTTTTTATTCTTTTTTTTCTTTGTTGTGTTGAAGGGGGAGGTCATATAAAGCATTTATAGATGGGACACATTGTAGATTGATTTTTGCCTAGCTTTCTTAAGAACCAAATTGAGTGGAAACATGTGGGCATTTTTGAAGATTATATGCTTGCTTTGGGTCTGCTTGGTTTTTAGTTGATAACATAAATCCAGTACTTGAAATTCCGTATATCCTCTAATATGTCAATAATTAAATGTCTTTAAGTTTTCTATTTAAACTCATATCATTCAATGTGTACCATAGGTGTTATTTCTAAAAAAATTACATACACTAACAAAATTAGGGTCTGTTTGGGGCAGCTGCAGCTTATTCAGCTTATCCAGATAATCAACTTATTCTGATAATCTGCTGATTAGCAACTAATCCGGATAAGCTGGATGGCAGTTTGGTTTGTGCGTTTGAAGAACAGCTGATTCTAGATAAATGACCATTCTGCCCCTATTCTAGATAAGTTGTTTAGTTGTTTGGTTTGTGCGTTTGGAAAATAGCTGATTTGCAGTTTTTTGTAGACAAAAGTCCATTCAGACATTATAAATTTTAATTTTAAAATGTTTTTTTTAAATATGTGTAACAAATTCTAATCAATAATTTACATTTTACACTAACTTTAAAATAAATTATTTTAAATTTAATTTATTAATAAAATTACATGCCGTCACACTTAAAATATGCAAGAGGAGCTAAAGAAACCGAAATGAAGAACTTTTTATAACCCTTATTTTATCACAAAATTAACACAAAGTACAGACACACATATATAAATTTGTTACATGAAAAATTTATAATTTCATAACAGTACATAATTTTGACTGCTCACTTCACTTAAAATAGAGTTCAAGATACCAAATTAAAACCAAAATACATTTTGAAACTATAATTAATAATAGGATTATGACATTCAATTTAAAATACAAAAGCAACATTTCATGAGAACTGTTGTTAGGTTGGTGCACGATCGAACGCTGAGCAACATTATGTGTTTGGGAAACACTCGAACCAGAAGTGATGTTGTCCGATTGTGATACTGTGGAACCCTGTGCAACGTTATCCGACTGAGATAATATAAAATCTGAAGGGTTGTCTGCCCACCTAAAGAAGCTGCTGTCATTCAGTTTGTGTTTCCACTTCGAGCACCTATAGAACTGTCGTTCGTAGCTGTGTTGCTGGCGTGAAGTGAGTGGCAAGGACGACAGTCCGCAGTGTCACATCACTTGCCTAGACTTCCCTAAATATCTGAAACTCATCGTCCAATAATTATTAAAAAGAAAATAGATCAGTTAAAAAATAGAGGATATAAAGAAAATGTACTTACCAAAATGTGGAGGCAACGGTTGCCAACAACAAAGTTATGTGGCTATCCAAGCTGGTCCACAGTTATCTCATTAAAATCCGTAGTCATAAAAAGAAAAAAAAAACTAATAGAAGATAAATCCATATTAGCTAAAGATCTCAATAAGCTCATAATTAAAAAATTAAATGCTGTAATGTCCAAGTATCAATAATCAAATACAACTTCAGTTTACACATTGTAATGTAGAGCTTGTGCCTGTTTCAATTTGGACAATAGTTTGCAAATTTCACCCAACAACAAATTTAACTTGAAGGCAGGCAAGCAAACTCTCTTCAAACGAGACCATGAAGATATCAAAAGTAGACAAAACAAGGATTGCCATTATAATCAAAAGTAGCAAAACAAAACAACAAGCTAAGTAGCCTACATTACACAAAACAAGGCCATGGAGGTATTGAAAACTATAAAATCGTCCATTAATTGAGTTTAAGAATGTCGGAAAGGCTTCTACAAACAAAATTCTATCCAAACAGTTTGGCTTGGACAAAAATGGCTCCAACTTCAACATTTTGAAAAGTTTATGCATGTCCTGTATGATGCTTCACAGCCAATAAAAAACAGACCTCATTTTATGGGCTAACAATAGGTCACACAGACCTCATATTTTCAATTTCACTCCCTTGCAGGCAACACATTAAAAAAAGTGTGGGTAGCCAATTTTCCAGAGTGCTTGAGCAACATTCCAAAATGGAATGAATAAATAGTGAGAATACAGGCAAATAATGCTCTTTGGACTTAAGAATGTTGGTGTGACATACTATATGGCAATGATCTTCAATGAACTCATTCACAACCATTTCGAGTGTTATGTGGATGACTTAGTCGTCAAGCGCAGACAAAAGGACGACCATGTGTATGATTTGAGAATTGTCTTCGGATGATTATGACAGTTTAATCATAATATGAATCCCTTACAATGCGTCTTTGGTGTTATCTCATGGAAATTTTTAGGATTTGTTGTTCGTCATTGTGGGATTAAAATTCACCCTCTCAAGATTGAAGTTATTTTAAATATGCCACCTTAAAGAATTTGCCCCAATTGCGATCTTTCCAAGATAAGTTGGCATATATAAGACGCTTCATATCTAACTTGTCTGGTAGGTGTAACCCGTTTACTGCTCTGACTAAAAATGATGTTAAATTCATTTGAGATTACAAATGTTAAAACGCTTTTGAAAGCATTAAACAATTTTTGACAACACCTCCTATTTTAGCAGATCCTTATCTCGGGAAAACCTCTAATTTTTTACACTGTTGCTTTAGATGACTCCCTCGGAGCAACTAATGATGTATTTTTAGACTAGGGTTCTAAAGTTTCATTTCTGTCAATGAACTTCACCTTGTTTCAAATATTTGAGGTTGTTTGTTTAGTTATGATGTAAATCCTCACAATTCTTGCATGATCGCATGCCGTGCAATATAAGATCGAACATTCTAATAAGACATTAGGATGAAAAATTGAATTTTCTTCAAAAGTATCAAAGCTAAACAATATGATAGTCTAAGATATTACTTGGGGTTTCATCAGTATCTTCATTATCCCCTACTTTTATCCCTTTGAATTCCGCTAATAATTGTTAAATTTTTTAGTCTTTCATGTTTGGAATTCTTAATGACCAATCGTGGAAGCCTAAACTTAAAAAATTCATGAAGACAAAATCACGACCATAATCGAGAGTTTTTCAAAAACGTCAAAGCCTAAACTTGTTACCTCGTACAAGCCATGTTACCCTTCTTTCGTTAGCATATTTTGCTTATTTTATTCTTGGCCAAGTTTGACCAATATTTCTTCAATTCTAGAATAGTTTGTTTAAACACCCTTAAACGAAACCGAGTTCTAGAATCTTCAAATCTTAAATATAAGGGTAACATTGATAAGAGGGACAAATTTTTCATAAAATAATAACAATTCAAGTTTAAAAATCAAACTTAATCTTCTTTTATTTTTAGGATTGGGTCCGAACCACCTTGCCGGAGTTTTTGTTCGGTGCAACAAAATTTGAAATGAAAATCTCTACAAAATAAATTATAAAGAAAATGCCTAGTTTACACAGGTTATAAAACAATGCAAAATGAAATTCTGAAATCAAGTCAGGCTAACATTTTGAATTTGCTAAATTTCAGTAATGGATTCTTCATAACTAGGTTTTTTGTTCGTTGGAGGATTGGATTTACCTATAAACACGTTTGCTCGTTACCAAGGTTGTCAATTAAGTTTGGGTTTGGTTTCGACAAAATTGAAGTGGTGCTCGGCAACGTACCTCACACTGTTATAAAGATAACTGCTACAGAGATTCTAGAGTAGGACTCTAGTTGAAAAAGTTTTCGCCGTCAAGAGGACCCTTTAGTCCATCATTATTCGCCCTATGGTTGAACTAGTGAAAGTGGATCTTCAAGAAAAGTCTATCATGAAAGAACATGAAGAAAATTATGTTCAGTTACCGTCAGTGTTTAAGATTGGGTTCAACTCTACGCTCTATGACTGTACCACTGACTCGTACTTAAAGACGGAACAATAGTAATATCATTCTGAAGAGAAAGAAAAATAAACTGATGAAGCAAAACAAGGTGAGCCTGAGAAAATGGGACTCCACGAGACCTTTTCTTTTATGAGAGAGAGTAGATTTCACCGGTTTTCTGCTGTTCACGGTGAGAAAGATGTCCGTTGGTTTGCTGCTAGTCCGCCTAGACCCTTCCACCCCCGACAAGAGAAAGAGAAAAGCTTGTCACTATCAGAAATTCCTATTGTGTTCGAGAAACTTGCCCAAAGAAAGGGCACAATCGCTCAGATCCTGCACAAGATGGGGCATCACAAATAAAGAAAGAAATCCTGAAGAATGAGAACCCGATTTACCAACACCACAAGCTTGATACATCACGGATCTCCGAGTTTGACAAGCCACTATTGCCACAAATAATGTCATTGCATTAGAACCAAGGCTATTTGCCAAACTTCATTTGGGACCCAAAATACCAGATACCACTATCATCTCAGAAATAAAGTCCTTCACTCCACAAAATCAAAACGAAACTCTCGTCCGCCACTTTTGCCTTCTCATGAAGAACTTATGTCAAGAGCTAAGATGACATTTGCTAGTATGAACTTACTCCTGAATCTCTTACGAGTTGGGGATCATACTCATTCCCGCCATGCCGACAAACCACCGAAAGTGCTTCGCCCCATACTAAGGAAAAATGTATAGAGATGTAAGTTGTTGGAGGGGTTGTTGATGTTTTGGAATCCCGATACAGACCCGCAACTCCCAAGTCTGGTCCTGAGAATATAACTCGACGAAGGGAGCTGGTAGATTTGATGGTTTTTTAGGAAAGTTCCATTGAAGGAAAGCTGGAAAAGCTAAGAGCCGACGTCAAATAGTAGAGAGATGTCAAAAGATAGAGAGAGAGAGAGAGAGAGAGAGACTTTGTCGATATTATGGAAGGGGATTTCTTGTCAAAAGATAGAGAGAGAGAGAGAGAGAGAGAGGGAGACTTTGTCGATATTATGGAAGGGGATTTAGCTGAGGTCAACATGGTGGAAACACGGGCTACCTCATCTTCATGAGAAGCATCGCCACTGAATGATGAGATTCTACCGAGGATTGCATAGAGCACTATAACAATGGGATGAGTAAATTAATTGTCTTGAGAAAAGGTAGAAGAAATGGTGACTGCCTTGTCAACCCTACATAGTTTACCACAGTTATCGCAAGTACCTCCTGTTGAAATTAATTGACCAAAAGTTGTTCACATCATTGATGACAGGAAAGAAGTAACAATTATTGATGAAGACAACCCGAAAAAGAAGGATCGAGCCCATAACATGATTCCGGAAAAAAGATATCATTTAACTCATCGATTTATTCTTGCCACCGCGGACTACTTCTTCAAATGAGCAGAAGCTGTGCCACTCAAGGAGGTCAAGGCAAACCATGTGTTACATTTCTTCAAGAAGCAATTCGTCTGTGGATTTGGAGCTTGGAGAATAATTTTGGACAATGGTACAACCTTCAAAAATACAAAAATAAACAACTTTGCTCGGAGACATTGGATAGATTGGAGATCGACGATCTATCACCCCAAGGCCAGTGGCCTGACTGAAACTTTCAATAAAATGTTGGTACAAATTCTAAAAAAGATGCTAACAGACAACATAAGAAATGACACGAGCAGTCGCTAGAAGCTTTGGGGGCCTACCGCACAACATACAAAACACCAAAATTTGAAGCCATACTTCCTCTTGAGGTGTAGCTCCTGTCACTCAGAATAGCAATCACCAACAAGATAACAGAAGAAGAGAATGCAAAGTTGTGGCTTGAAGAACTTAACGGTATGGAAGGCAGGCGCTTGTGAGCTTAACAAAATCTAGAACTGTATCATGCAAAAATGATGCAAGCACATGACAAATTAGTTTGTCTGAGGACATTCTGAGTCGGTGACTTTGTGTTAGTACTGCGAAGGCCTATTCTTACTCATTGCAAGATAGGAGGAAAATTTAAGCTAACATAGGAAGATCTGTTTTTCGTTGAAAAGACGTACTCAGGGGAGCCTACCAGTTTGTCAACTGTCAAGGAGAAAGATTCATGCCCCTAATCAACTGGTGGTATTTAAAAAAATATCATGCAACATGAAAATACCCGTTTATAAACTGGGACAATCCGAAACAAAAAAAATAAATAAATAAAACACAAAAATGTGCTTCGGGCTTTTTACATGAGATCTCTCTTGGAATCTAAGATTTTGTCTTAAAAAAAAATTATCTCCCTTTGGGCTACCACCAAACAAATTTCTCTTCTTGAAAAAGACAAACAAATCTACGAACAACAAACAAAACAAAATAAAATAAGAACAATTAAAACCTAAATTATTCTTACAAACATGAAATCAAAATAGTGACATTCTGCCTGTTGTTTGCAGGAAAATGTGGGGATGTAGGCTGATTTTTACTTTCTGAAATGGTGTCAATCTGGCTTTGGACCATTGATGCGCAGGGCTTGGCGTCGTCATACACTTCGGTCTCGATATGGACCAGGTCGAGTTACTATACTAATGACCACTGATGGCCATTGTAGACCAACAAGAAGTATGCAGGAAGAAACTTGTGTTGGAATTCATTCCCGTCAAGGGAAACCAACTAAAGAAAATTGGGGAAGTCTATGTCAAGAAAGGTGGAAGTCATGCCTGAGAAGAGCAATGGTGCAAGAAGAATCAAGTCAATAATCATGGTTGCAACTCAGGAAATAGTCCGTGCTTTAGTGGCGGGGCTATCAAAGCTTAAAACAGGGTTATCAAGAATCCAAAGAAAAAATCGAAACAAGTGTCTAAAGAAACTTGAGGAACAAGCGAGACAGGAACAACCTTAGGGAGCTATCGCAAAGAACGAACCAGCATTCTAGAATTTGAGTTCCAGTCATCAGAGTGAACTCCTGCTCAGACGTATCCCATCCTTGGGATAGAGGAATTCAACCCAGAAGAAGAACGAAAAGAAATTTTCTTGTTGGATCCATATACTTCATAGTTTGTTGGCCCGTATGCGCCACGATATGCCACCCCGACAACTTATTCCAATGAAGGAATTGGAGCGCTTGCAGAAAGTACTCCGTCAAGAGATCCGACATATTCAGAAAATAGACAGATAGTGCATACATATTCTTGTAGGGCTCATATTATTTACAAATGTGTTCTCTAAGTAGCAAGACGCCATCATCCGTTATGTCTTTGAGTCCAGAGACAGAGGACGGAGTAGGTATTTGGTGAGAACATACTCCGAGCCTAGTCGTTGGAAGAGGGGTAATGGGAGAAAAACAATTCAGTACGACTATTGTTGCAACTTCGCAAGCCGCAGAGAAATTATCTCGCCTGGGATTATCCGTCATGACAATGTTGACCCACTGCCACCCATAATCAAGGAGGTGATTAAAAAGTTGGTATCTTGGCACATACTACCTACTGACTGCATTCCAGATAGCTGTATTATAAACATCTATGACCATCATGATTTCAGGAGACCTTTTTGCACAATCTCACTCGTTAGCGAGTGTAGTATTATGTTTAGAACAAAGCTTCATATTTTGGGGCCTGGAGAGTTCAGAGGGCCAGTATAGATTTCCCTTCCAGTTGGGTCTGTTTTGATTTTCAAAGGAAATGGTGTTGATTTAGAGAAACACTGCATTCTTGGAGTTCAGTGACAGAGGATCTTGATCACGCTTAGAAAGATGTGCAGCGAAAATGAGTCTTTTGGGTATCGTTTGGATCTTGAGCTTTAAGTGTTGCAACCTCTTGAAATACCTTTATTTTGGAGATATCTAAAACCCATGAGTACTCGGAAAAGTTGGCTTCTAGCTATCTTCAACGGGACTTATGACATTCAGATGGAGAATAGCAAATGGAGGACTTCACATTCCAGTACAAGTACAAGACGAAAGAGGGAAGACTGTGACATGCCACAGTGGCTATTTGATAGTTTTATGTTATTTATTTCTATTATCCTTCTATTCCGGACATTTGAAGAAATGAAATGCAATGGAGCTTTTTCTTGCTACGTCTAAGGTTACAAAACTATCAAATTCTTCTGACTAATTTCAGTGTAGGTTCAAATGGCCGGTTTAGACACCATGCACCTGGTCAGCTCCAGCGCACATGAAAAGGGAAGTATCCCAACAAATGACAAGAATAAAGCAAAACAAAATAATTGAAACAGCAAACAAATAAGCTTTGGGCAAGGTGTAATTCCCTTAGGGCATCCCATACCCAATGAATACTTGAAACTCCTTTTTCTCTAGCTAGTTTTTAGGTCGGATGTAAGACCCCCCTCAATGGAATCATGGCTTGCCTCACTAGGCTAGTTGACCCGTATGTCTATTAGGTAGGATGTAAGACCATTGACATTCCTTTCTATTATAACAAGGACATGACATCGATATCTGAGAAGCTTCCCTAGACTAGTTAGCTGTTTATCTATTAGGTAGGATGTAAGGCCATCGACATTCCTTCCTATGTAACAAGGAGATGACATCGACATTTAAGAAGTGGTATAAGACCCCTAATGAAATTCCTAATTAAATGATATAAAGTAAATGTCTAATTTAATGATTCTTGAAATTCCTAAATCCCTAAGGGCAAAACCCAACCATCTAAGGGCAAGACCAACCATCCAAGGCCCAAACCCAAACCCTATGGCCCATAGCCAAAGCCCAAACCTTAATACTCTAAAAAGAGACTCACATGACCCAAATAACCCACCATGACGCATCAAACTAATTAAGAATTGACTAAATTAAATCAAGCATGAAACAAACACTAAAAGACAAGAATGCACACTTAGCTAAGGTGGCCACCACATGTTACCCAAGTCCGATCCTTGGGGAGTCATTCATACCAAAATTGGTCCTAGCCACCACACTAAAGCTCTCCCCGATCACTGAAAGCCCTTGTCATGCCATCCTTTTCCCCATTGGAGCTCACCATGGTCAAAGAGTTCAAAAAAGGGTAAGGCTTCCATCCCTCTGCCCAAGCTCCTAAAATCCCTCTACTCATGCTTTAAGGATCTACCAGAGTTCCCCAAGCACACCAGTGCCTCTCCCATGGCTTCCTGTGGCTATATAAGGAGCCAACTCGAGAGCCTTAAATGACATTGAAACTCCCTAAACCCTCACTGAAGTTCCTCACCTTGAACACAAAAAACTTTTCCACAGAACTTAGCGGCCTACTCCCACCATCCCCATGCCATCTCCGCCACTACACATCTTTAATTGCACAAATGAAATCTAGGGCAATTCATGGTCTTGAAATCAAACTTACCAAAACTCAAAATTAACTTACCCTTTAGCTTCCCACACTCCTAAAATCACTATCTCGATCAAATTACCTCTGTCCCGCACTCTCTAACTTAGCCCAACACCAACCCGAGCCACCATTGACCTTAAACATACCTAGACTCAATCACAGCTCAAATTGATGCTTGGGGGAGCTGTGCAACCTTGGGACGATCCTCTCTGTCAAGTCAAATTGAGGCATCACCTCTTGGGAGAAGGTAATGGCTTGAATTACTAAAAAGTCCTCAGTTTGGTCTTTTATGAAACTAATAAACAATGCATGCCCACTTAGCTGTATGGATATGTTTCTTAAGGTTAGATCTAGCTCTATGATCAATTGCAGAATGATTTGGTTAACCTTAGCTTGAGATCTTAGGCCTAGACCGTGTACAATGGTCGCTCTCTGTCGCGTTGGGGACGATGACGGAGAGCTGTTCAATCTACACTGTTTCAAACAGACGGTTTAGATTGAATTCTACGATGCAATGGTGTTTGGGGCAGACAACGGGATCTCTTGTTTTGGCGGCTCCAATCATTGGCTGGTGAACGATATGGCGATGCTTAGCGACTTCAAATGGTAAGAGGTTGACGCGGCGATGACGGGTTTAAGTAAGAAATTCGGATTTTCTGAATTTATTAAATCCAAAAATTACCATATTACCTTAAAAATTTATATCTTAATAAATAAAAAAAAAAATCTTTGGATTTAATGAATAGAGGGTAAATTAATAAAATTGAAATCTAAATTAATTAACTTCTATTTAATTTTAAATTGATTAAAAGCTCTAAACAACATTTTAATTATTGAAATGTAAATATAAACTAAAAATTATGAATTTTTATTTTAATTATTTTCTGAATTAATTAAATCCATAAATTACAATATTACTTTCAAAATTTATCTCTTAGTAAATAAAAATCACAAAAATAAAATAAAAATATCTCTTGATTAAGTGAACAGAGGGAAAATTAATAAAATTGAAACCTAATTTAATTAAATTATTTTTAAATTTAAATTAATTAATAACTCCAAACAATATTTTAATTATTAAAATATAAATATAAAACTAAAAATTATGAAAATTTGAGGGTTTGTTCCCTCTGACTTTGGGGATTTTTCATGATTTTTCCAAGGACAAGGAATATCCCCATCACAAAAAACTCTTAACTTTTTTTATCAAAGTTAGATTTATTTTGAAAAAATAATTATAAAAGTTAAAATATCAATTAGAAAATTATAAATTCGAGTAGAAATTAACAAGAAAACTTAAACATTGGTTTTCTATACTAAAATGACAATTTTGACATTTTAAAAAAATGAAAAAAAACAATGAAGGTTAGATTTGTAAAATTAAAAATTTTTCATTTAGCCTCCATTGTCTCCTAAATTAATTCACATAACCTAAAACTCAACGCTATCTAACTCTAAATTAAACTAAAGAGTCAAGGCATGTTTTAATTTCTCTTAAGAGAATAAAAGCACATTCAACCTAAGCTAATCCTCATAAAACAAAACAAAGGAGACAGAGAGGGTTAAGTGAAGAAGTTATAACTTTGCAAAAGTTCTCTTCAATAACTCAACTTACCAAAAAAATATAAAAATAAAATATATCATAAAAATGACAAAGTCTTAAACTTAAACCTTAAAACAAATCTTGGTTTGTGAAAGAACCTTGTAGGAGGCAACCCATTGCTGCTAACAAGGAGATTTCAGGTTGCTTGTAATTAATCAAATCACAAAC
The DNA here is from genome assembly GCF_001263595.1 of Phalaenopsis equestris. Classification (NCBI taxonomy): domain Eukaryota; kingdom Viridiplantae; phylum Streptophyta; class Magnoliopsida; order Asparagales; family Orchidaceae; genus Phalaenopsis; species Phalaenopsis equestris. Next base: position 344,593 of record NW_018251343.1, on the reverse strand, counting down.
CCTAACGACCTCAGAAAGATGAAATCATGGGACTTGACCGAGTCATTTCAAAATTAAAATGATATCACATGAAAATAATTGGCTAAGAAGTTTTATGGAACTAAAATTTTTCAACCCTCTAAAATCCAAAAAAGATATTAAAATTTAAATGAAACCCCATTGACCAAAGATCCCTGATTGCACCCCTTTTACCTGAACCTTTGAAGATCTTTTAGACGATGCAACACATGATTGTTGACAAAAAATTTCTGTTCGGAGTAAGTTTGATTACCTCTCTAGGCTAAGTACATCAAGGATCTTCACACCCCGGGACAACGGAAATCCATTGGCATGTTGACAAGGTTGTTCTAAATAAAACGGAACAAAATCAACTTCAACATTTCACTCACTCCAGACGCCATAACAATACTTATTGATTGTAATTGTTTACCCGTCAGACGTTGACTAAGCAAACAAACTTTATCTTCTGCATTCATTTGTGGTAGGTTTACTTTATATATTTTTAGGATGTGCTAACTCTGTTTTGTAAGGTTGCTATTAAGTAAAATGAGTTGCTGTAGTAACCTAAGACCTTCTTTCAAGTTATCATTTCTTTTGTAGAGTTATGGAGTGTTGTGGTTGATCGACTATTAACATCTGGACTATCCAAATGAAGACGAAATATGAAGCGAAGGATGAAACTCAACTAAACCATCAACACTACTTCGGATGATGTCGATCAACAAATCTGAAGTAGGTCTAGGATTGATACATATATGGTCCTTATGTCCATGTCTTGTGATTGCTTTATAGGGTTGCCCACGTTATGAGCCGGTGTTTGTGCTTGTGCCTTTTGCCTGGATTACCAATAGAGTCATCCGAGGACTAAATCTTCTACCCAGATCAAATAAATAAATTTAATTTAATCTTTCAAAATAAAATAAAACACATAACCAAAACAGAAATCACATCACAACTTTAGTAGATGACATGCATATAAAACAATCTCGATTGACATTGAACAAATTGAATAGAAATCTCTTTTTCGATCTATGAATATGAACTTGACTTTTAGGTATATGCATAACATTTTGCTTCTATTCTTTGACTTTCGGACACTCTCTCATTGCATAATAGGGGACTGGTTTGATTCGTGAGAACCATTTTGCCACATGGAAGTGAGTTCTGCCCTCTGCATACATTTGACTTTATAAATTAATCTTCTAAAGATTCATCATTTACACAGTTTGTTTCGACGTACTCAACACTAATCAAACATAATAAATACTTGAATGTGGGGAGCCATAAAAATATTTAAATTTGAAGTCTCAAAAACATATTTGATTTGTCTTAGAAAATTATGCATACCATACTCAAGCAACTTGATGTATAATTAACTCATAAGGTCTACTACTTCTAATAAAGAACAGCCTTAAACCATCCTATATTTCATTGAGACGATTAGGTAGTTTAGATAACAACCCTTTCAAGACAGGGTCGTAAGTGCATTGCATTTTAATTAGGGTTTTGAAGTTTCAGTTTTCTCAATGAACTTCACCTTAGTTCTAGGATTTGAGGTTATTCGTCGAGCGTCGATTTACGACATAAATCCTCATCCTCTTAGGCTTTTGTATGATCGTATGTCATGTAATATAAGACCTAATATTCTAATAAGACATCATGATGAAATAATAAATTTTCTTCAAAACATCAAAATCAAACAATAGGACAGTTTGGGATATTATTAAGGTTTCCTCGGTATCTTCTATGTCCCCTACTGGTTCTCCTTTGAATTCTATTAATAATTGTTCACGTTTTTATCCTTTCTCATTTGAATTCTGACGACCAATCGTGGAAGCCTAAACTTAGAAATTTCTTGAGCACAAAACCTCAGCCTTGGTCGAAAATTTTCTTAAGTCACTTTTGTCACTTTTAAGATGTACTCGACTATAAAGGTTTGCCCTTATAGGAAGTTTGTAACTCATATTTATAGGTGAAAGATTTGTTAGTTTAATTGTAGACCTTGTAAATATTCAAAAAATTTTAATTTAAATAATTGAATCCCTCATAAAATGGTATTTTTATCTTTCGGGATGGCATATTATTTTTGATGACATGTTTGATTATTTAAATAATTAAATCTTCGAATCTATACGGTATTTAAAACCCCGCGTGGAAAAATAAAACCAACAGATAATTTTTGCAGCTATTCTTTTCTTCTCCACTAGATTCCACCTCCCTTGGAACTTCTGAGATGTATGAATTCATGTTTGTTGTGAACAGTCTTGTGATTTCATATTATCTTTATGTTGCTCAGTAAATTTCTTTCTCCTTGTATGCACATAAAGCTCTTTATTGTCAATCTCAAGTTGGATGATCTCAATGGAATTTGGGAGACACGATGATTAGAAGGATGGAGAATAGATTGTGGCGATGTGGGTATCTTAAGTAATGTAGGGAAGTAGAATAGGTTGTGACGACTCTTAATTAGTGTTCAGTATTTAGAGTAATGTTCTAAGTTTGATATTCACCCGCACTCTCCTCATGAATATCAGATTTGGGGTAGTTGGTTTGATTTTTAAAGAATATAGCATCCATAGAGTTATAATATTTTTTTTATTGGAAAAGTAACACATGTACTCTTTTTTGTTAGAAGCATATTCAAGGAGAATACATTTGATGGATTTTGAATTAAGCTTTTTGTGGTTTGGTTGGTGAATGTGAGCAAAAGAGGCAATTAAATATTTTGAGAAGAAGATTGGATGAGAAGACTATGACATGAGGGTATTTTTCTATCACAATATCGAGAAAAACTTTGAATCCAACGATCATGTTTGGTTTTCTATTAATGTGGTAGGTGGTTGTGAGCACATCTCCCAAAAAAAATTTTCTTGGAACATTATGAGATAGCATTATAGACCTAGATACCTCGAGGAGATGTCTATTCTTTCTCTCAACTATCCTATTTTATTGTAAAGTTTTAATTTAGGAACTTACATGAATGATACCGTTTTTCTCGGGTCCAAAGATAGAATTGAAGTATTCATTTGCATTTTTAGTTTTGAGGATCTAAATTTTACATTGGAATTGAGTGAAAATTATGTTATGGAAGGACTTAAAGATTTGTTCAGTATCATATTTTTCCTTCATGGGAATATCTAATTAGTTCTAGTGCAACTATCAATAAATAAGAAACTCTCTGGCTTCATTAATGACTTTCAATTTTGATGGTCCCCAAATGTCATTCTAGTGATAAAGAAATGATGTAAGAGTTTATACTGGGACAGAGGATAAAAATGACGTGTATGTGTAGCAAATTGACAAATTTATACTGATAAAATATTGGTCTTTTATTAATAAAGAGATGAGGGTACAACTTTGCAACATAATAAAAATTAGGATGACCAAAATGACGACGTTATAGTAGAACTTGACTTTCAATAGAATCAAATATAGTAGACGCATGAATATCAAATGAGGATGGTGACGAAGACATTTGTGTTAAGAGAATAACATTCCTTTAGCAGGTATAGACCTTGATGCAATTCAAGACCGTTGATCACCTTCTCCAAATCTACCACCTGAAATTCACAAGTGCTAGATGGAAATTCAGTAACACGGTCCAAGTTATGATTAATCTTGCTAATTGACAGTAAGTTGCAATCTAATTGGGGAATATATAACATAGAAGAGAGCTGAAAACCTTTGGAAACTTTCGCTTCTCATTTCTGAATAATCCTGTAGTGAGATCCATTGACAAGTTGAACAAATTTAGAATCGGTAAACTCTTGATTGTTGGTGAGAGCATGAATATCTCTAGTCATGTGATAAAAAGCACCCGACTCATTATCCAAGATCAAAATATTTCATTGTCAGTGAGATAGAAGAGGATTTGATACATTGATGTATCATCAAGCTGATAAGCCTCTCAGTTGTGCTAGAAAGAAGTTTCGTCAACACCATTTGTTTTTTGGTGAAAGGGTTAGGGTCGGCCAACCCTTTAGAAGAGGTAACAACATCGGCCTTACTACCTTGGTCTTTCCTCTCTTGCTCAGGTTTCTATTTTGCAGGTTTTTCATGTAGTTTTCAATACCGGTCCTTCGTGTGACCAAGTTTCTTGCAATATTCACACAAGGGATAATTAATCTTCGGAGTGGAACTCGATGTCTTTATGCAGTACTTGGCCTAAACCCTATTTGTATTTAGGGTTGGCGCTTGTTATAGAGAGGAAGTTGGTTGCAGCTGCTGTAGGAAGAAAGGCACGGCGAGTTGCTGTTACAAAAGAGAAGTTAGTTGTTGTTACTACTACATGAGAGTGGTCCGACGAATGCTGAGAGACCCGGCCGCTGTTGCCGTTGTTTTTGCTGGAAGATGGTATGGTGATAATGAGGTGAATAACTAAGGGCTTGTAGGGAGAACCCGACGGAGAAGGGCTTGCAGCAGGAAGGAATCGGGTTGCTGTGTAGATCCAATGGAAAAAAATGTTACTAGGGGAGGCTTGTAGGAAGAATCCGACGGAGGGCCTGTAACTGGGATTTCCACCGGTAGGGATGAACTGGGGAGGATTTGCGGGCTGGCCAAAGGCATTCCAACGTCTATCGAGAGAAGTTCCGACAATTGGAATGTGTTCTTGGCCTCACAACCAAGCACTGGAAGGAGTGGCGTCTGACTAAGAAGCACAGGGAAGCCTCATCTACAAGGAAAGAAACTACTGCAGGGAGACAATTCGTTGGAAGGCTGGTTGGATAGGTTAAGGAGAATCAGCAGGTATGTAATAGGAAGATCCACTTTGGATCTGTATTCTGATGAGGAACCGCAAGATCCAACTGCCATGATCCAGAGAGAATTTTTCTTCCTCTCACATAGCGCCAAAATTGTGGTTCCTGAGCTGATTTTGCTCTGAAGGAAGAACTTGCGCTTGTTAAGTTGTGCCTACAGGAAAGAAAGAACTTGTAGTTGATAATCCGCGCCTGCAGGAAGGAAAGAGGAACACTTACAAGGAGCCAGTAGTGAGAAGAGGATCCGACAGAGGGCCTAATGGAACAAGCAAGGAGAGACTCTGGCCGAATAAGGATTGTTTCCAAGCTCCGATACCATGAAGGAAGGTGGGGAAAATCGTATTTTCTTATGTCTCAATAATCAACCATTACAACATTCTCCTTGTATAATAAGGGAACAAATAGGACAAAATTAATTACAACTATTACAACTTACTGAATATAAATTAACTCAAGAAGGAAAGAAATATGACATAAAAAAAATAGAATAACACTAAAATAGGAAATTCAGAATTCCACAAAATGTAATCATTTGTGTGGTTTCTAGTGCAATCAATTACGTGTTGGCATAACAAAGCATGGTCAAAGGTAATGTTGTTTATGATTTTTTTTTACTTCCTTTGGTTATCGATAGTTTCTTTTTTATTAAATTGTCATTATTATTGTTGCTATTTACTTTTTTTCAGGTTTCAATCATGAAAATGTTGAGTCATCCCAACATAGTTAATCTTTTGGAGGTGATTAATGATCCACTGTCGGATCACTTCTACATGGGTATTCGCTGGATTTTTATGTGCTATTCTGTTGATATGGGTTTCTTTTGGGATAACATTGAGTTTCTCCATGTCTCTGATATTAAGACTTTATCGTTACTTGGTTATTGACCTTATTTCTTATTTGCAGTCTTAGAGTATGTGGAAGGTAAGTTGGTATGTGAAGGTTCTGGTCCAGAAGGCCGCATTGGAGAAAGTAAATCTAGAAGATACTTGAGAGATGTTGTTGCTGGTCTCCTGTATCTCCACGCTCATGTAATAAATAAATCTTTTCTCTTAGAAAAGAAATTCAGCAATTTTCAACCAGTGCATACTACTATCTGATGGTTTTTTTAAAATAATCATATTTGTAAATTTGAAATATCTTTCTTTCTTTGCAGTGCTACTCTGAAACACTTGGAATGTAGTCTTGTGTCCTGTTTGTTTGAGCTTTAATCCGAAATTCACCATTGTTGATAACCAAATAGAGAAGACCAATGTTGGATAATAATATTTTTTCTGCAGCTACATTAGTTTTTAGTTCTACTACCCATCTCCTTAGTTGAATCATGTGCCACGCTTGCAGTAAACAAATGTTGCACATTCACAGGACTGTTTGGTTTGCATCATTTTCTATTTTTCTATGTTTGCTAGTTGCACTGTGGGCTAATATCTGTCCTATCATGGTACCACATCAATGCTTTTAGCAATTTATTTGTACTGATTAAACTTAAATATGCTTTCCTCCCTTTTCCAATGTTCTGTGGCTGGGTGAACTTTCTCAAATCATAATACTATTAAGAGTAAAGTGCTAAAATAATTTGTTTACTATTTACATTGGGTCTTTTAGTTCCAAAGCCTATAGAAATGCCAAATTAGTTCCCAAAATTTCTTAATGGGGACTACAACCTTACCTTTTAAAGAGTTTTGGGACTGTTACAGTCCATCACCCGTTGATTAAATTGGCAATTTTATAGACTAGGACTAAAATGGCCTCTCTGGAATGTCAAAGGACCATTTTGATTCTTCTCATATTATTAAGTTGTGCATCATACCAATTGTGCAATAAATGCATCAAGCTTGTACTGTAATTGGTTTTTATTCAAGCGCATTAAAAAATTGCACAAAATCAGTTGTCCAGTAATTCCTACCTAAGATGCTGCTGCTTTTTAAGTCAACGTTCCTAGCTTTTATTTTGGTTGATGACATCCAAACCACCCTTTGTTAGAAGTAATATAAGTCATCTAGGAACATGCATCAACTCTGATTTATCTACAATTTCTCTTCTTATAGATGATTAAATGTGTTTTCTGTTTAGCAGAATGCCAGTTAACATTTTTTATTTTTTAATGCTGATATCCATGTGATTAGTTTCATTTACCAAATCTGTAGAATATTGTCCATGGGGATATTAAGCCTGATAACCTTTTGATTACCAGTACTGGAGTAGTGAAGATTGGAGATTTCAGTGTCAGTCAAGTTTTTGAGGTATGTGATCTAACATGTTATAATCATTAATTAAAATTTTAGCGAATCTTGTGTTAAGGCGCAAATTCCTAATGCTGCTCATTACATTATTCTAATTAGACCCGGATAAGTAAAAATATCCATACCAAAGTGGGACGACTAGTTCTTTAGGCTTCCATGTGCATTTTGAGGTTTGACCTATACAGCCTTATGCATCATAAAGGTTATTTCAAACAAAACACGTCCCTTAGGGGTTGCATGGAAGTAATCCAAGTATTGCTGGTCCTTGGCCCACCCTATCATACATTCAGAGTGTAGCTGATAAACTTATACTTGCATATTAACCGTACCTTAAGCATTAGCATTATATTTAATAACATAAATTTTAAGTATGACTTGCTGATAGCATATCACAAGTTATCCGCACTGAGCATATTATTATAAATGTTGACTGTTAGAATTTTGTTCTTTTATTTGGATGGGTGCCTCGATTATAGTTACAAAAATTTAAAAGAAATTGAAGTTGTTTGCTTTCAAGTTGTCATTGTTAAAATTGGTCCAAATTTTGATGATGCGCCTGGGTGCAATAACTATTCGCTTCAAGTTCATGGGTTTGAAATTTGAAACCACAACTTTGTGAAAACGATGGCATCATACATCAACCCTCCATGGACCTTGCAACTGTAGGGGGTCTCATGCAATGGTTTTGCCTAAAATATGGCTTCGGACGATTCCTAGCAAATGGGACGTATGCCATACTAGATCCACGGTTTCCTTTATTTGAAAGTGATACGGGTTTCATTATGGTAGTTATGTAATGATTCATTGTAGCCTATCTTCCTCATTTATCCATTTTTTAGATAACCAAACTGAATCAAAGTTCTAGTTTTGACGTGAATACCAGAACAGCAAGGTTTATTCCGGGATATGCGGTTCAGTTCCTAACTTCATTTATTAAGGTCCTGGCAAACTTGACACTGCCAACTGAGAAGCTTACTGCCGTTGCAGGATGATAATGATGAACTTCGAAGATCTCCTGGAACTCCCGTCTTTACCGCTCCAGAGTGCTGTTTGGGTGAGGGAGCTTTGATTTAAGCCCAATAACATGGCCGTGTCATCATGGAAGAATCCTGCATCCTTCAGGCATAACCGCCTGCATGTTTATTTTTGCAGGATTAACCTATCATGGCAGAGCTGCTGACACATGGGCTGTCGGCGTCACTCTATATTTCATGATTGTTGGTCGATACCCATTTCTTGGAGAGACACTTCAGGAAACTTATGACAAGGTCAGAAACCATTTTATTTTCTGCAACTCCGATGAATACATATAACGCGTTTCCTGATTCATGCCAGTTCTGTCTCCTAGATCGTTAACAACCCATTGGTGTTACCTGATGACATCAATCCGCAGCTTAGAAATTTGCTAGAACGTCTTCTCTGCAAAGGTAGCTCTGCAGATGCTATGTTCAGCTATGTTCTCACCCTATAATTTCTCCTTATATTCTTTAGCTATTCCCAACAACTAACATATTGCCCAACAGATCCCAAGCACCGAATTACCTTGCTTGCTGTGGCGGAGCATCCTTGGGTTGTTGAAGGGGATGGCCCTATACCGGAGTACCCATGCCGGCACAAAAATTTTGTCAAATTATCTTCGTATGTTATTTATTTATTTATTTATTATTTTTTTTTATGAAAGATGTTAGCAATTATTCGATTTCATTTTTTCTGATTAATGGCGCTGATGGATGGACATGTGTGTATTGCAGAAATTAATGGGTTACTTGGAGAGGTGATGATGAGTGTTTGAATGGCAATAATTATGGAATGATCACAGACCTTGAGCCTTGTTCTTTTGTGAGTATGTTATATTATTTCCCTAATATTTTGAGCTCGTTTTTTTTAATTATTGTAAGAGAGAATCTGTGGTTTTATGCCATGGACAATATTGTGTATATTTTTTTTCTTTTATGTTGGTAATGAACATTTCAGTGCAATTATTTAAGAGACAATACAAAACGGTTGTTTCCGTGAAAAGGTTGCTCTTGCTATAATGGCAAGCAAGATTAGAGAGTCGTCTTGGATGGTTTCGTCGCATTAAATTTTGACCATCTGATGATTCAGTTAAGGGTGTAGATGTTTTAGATTCGACTTATGTTATGAAAAGTAGAGTAGGCTTAAAAAGACTTGTTCCTATTATATAAAAAATGATCTTAATTCATTAGAATTAAGTGAAAATATGACACTCAATATAAGACGATGGATAAAAAAGATTGATGTAGGCGATCTCACTTAGTGGGATAAAGGCTTGTTTTTATTATTGTATGTTGGTAATAAACTTATGATGCGAGCAATTGTATAGTCTGGCGTAATCTTGTTTGATCTATTGGTTATTAGGCTACCTTATTGTAATGGTCGAATTTCTTGAGGTACTGATTTTATTTATTTATTTATTTATTTTTTTTTTTGGTGGATTGGTGAGTCGTTTTAAGCATAGCTCGAGTGTGGGCCTTTCTATTAGAGAGACAAAACTGCCAGTCGAGCTTCGTGGTTCAGCTTGTAGAACTATTTTAATTAATTATTTTTTTGTGAACAGTATTTTGTATGAACGCTTATATTTTAAGGTAATGTTTTTATTATACTATAAAACTAGAAATGTGAAATGAATGCGTACTAAATAATTTGACGAGGGTGTAACAGGGAGGGACGGGAAATATATTGTGCTTCCTTCATCTGGACCAACTCGGTGACCGAGAGGATTGATCGACCCTTCCACTGTGATTTGATGCCTCCTTTTCATAGGAGGATCCAATCTTAATTATTTAAAACTTAAATATGTGTTTCCTTTGCATTATATTTTTAGTTTTTTAAGTTTGTTTTTTTATTGGGATAACCATCAGCGTCTTCAATTCTTCCTCTTAGGGTTATATCTAAAGGCGAGATGGTGCTCCAGTTGTAATACATTTTAACATAGTGCGTATCTCTCATTTCATGCTCCCTACAACCACGTCTTCGTAGCTACCACCTCTCTAACTGGTCGGCTCTTCCAACCCCTTTTTTTAGCAATCTTCCTTGTTACGTGCTCTCAGCCAAGTATGGGTTCAGGCCTTCTAATAGTTGTTCTATAATCATTTTCTTTCTTACATGCACCCCTCCAGTCAAACCTCCTTGCCATCTGATCCATCGGTCACCTCTTCCCATTCCAGAATCCACCGCATGCCTTTCACACTACCATCTGTTGTTCCCTGCATCCATCCATCCTACTGTTAGCCTGTCTCCGCCCTTTTCACGGACTATCACCTTAGTGATGCAACTCTAATTGGGATTGTTGTTCTTGTAGCTGCTATTTCCTTTGCACTGTCATATCGCCTAGTGGCTTGTTTTTTCAGAAATAATATGATTTTATTATTGTTGTTTGGGTCAACTCCGATATCATAGTTCTTTTTTAGTTATATATCTAATACTTTGATTTTTGTGTATGTAATATTTTATTGTCACAACTATATCAAAAGTTATTAAAATTTAGGTGTTACATAAGTGAATACATAAATACGTGTGGCATTCAAGCAAATCCTCCAAAATGTAAATGATTTAAATAGAAACTATCAAATGGTCCCTAAATAAGTTAAATTATTTTTATATGTTAGTTTAACCAATTTTTTACATGTTTCTATTAATTACTTGCACAAATGAAACTAAGTTTGTGAATGTCCATATTAATATTATACTAAAGTATCTCCCTTAAAAGGTTTGGAAGCAACAGTTCATGCAGCTCAGGTAAGTTGAATTCCCATTATTTTCATTCAGTGATAAAATAAATTTATAACCCGTACGATGCACTTTTAGCAGTTTGAAATGCATGATTTTTCGGGTTGCGATCTGATTTGAAATAAAATCTCAAATCTGGAGTCATTTGTTCACTTTGTCTTCTTTATTCAATTTGAAAAAAAAAACCTCAAATCTGCAATCAATGTCATACCAAAATGTCTGGCGGTTGCATTTGCCTTCCAAGTTTTATACTTATCAAATATTGGCACTAGATTAAAAAAATTTCTGAAGTTATCTAAATCATCTCGCTTCAAAGTTGAGCCGCCGGAGGAAATAATTCATTCGTCCCGAGAAGTCGTTCAAGCTTACTAAAACTTTTTGGTTAACTTGAAATGAAGTTACTGAAGGCCTCGTCAGAGAAGCTTTCTGAAAGTACGTTGTTTATATGATGCTTATCTAGATTTGTCTATATACACTGATAGCAACAAGTTAGGTTCATTCATTTTAAGAAAATACTTGTTAAATATTGCCATAGTTTTACTTGTATTGATGAAATAAAGTATTTATTGTTATACTCAACTTTGACTTTGAACATTATCTAAACCAGAGTAAGAAAGATAAGAAGAAACGACATTGTTTGATACTTAAACTCAAATCATGTTATCTTAATCTTTCTTATAAAAAACAAATTATATAGCTTCCATTTTAGCTATGCACTTGTGAGGAAAGTTGTGGTATTGCTCATAAATAGAATTGAATCTAACATTCGTTTGGTGTAATCAGCATAGAACCTTCTATTGTGTATGTGAATCAAATTTTATGAGTCTCACTTGCCTTACCCTTACGAGGTAATTTTAAACACATAAATTGAAGACCTTTATTAGAGGTGTCAAAAATTGACCCAACATGACAACTCAATATGAACCTGACTCAAAAGATTCGAGTTTGGGTTGACCCAAATAATTTTCAGGTTGGGTTTGGATTGTGAATTCTATGTCGTTTAATTTTTTAGGTAGTTTTTGGATTGATTTTTTTGTCATGTAGCCGACCAACCCACATAGTGAGATTAAGGCTTTGTTGTTGTTGTTGTTGTTGGTGTTGTTGTGTTTGGATTGATGCACCAACCAAGAATTGACTTGCTAACCTAAAATTGACCCAAAATTGACTTGTCAATCTAAAAGTAACCCGAGCTTAACTCAAAATTGATATGAATTTGATACAAATAGTTGTTATGCCTTAATGTGAAATAGATTATATGGACTGGGTTCAGGTCAACAGGTTGAATGTGTGTCAAGTTCATGCCTAAATTTTTTACCCATTTAATATTTGGGTTTGGTTAGAGTCAAGTAGTTTTGGGTCAGTTCAATTTTGGGTCAGACCCGAATTTGCAAACTCGATTTAACGCCCCTAGTTTTTATTATTGGATTATTCATTTAATATCCTTTAGTTTGCCATCAGTTTGATTTTGTTTTATTAGCTTCTTTTTAAGTATTTCTTTTAGTATATGCCTTCTAGTCTTTTTCCTTTTTTTTTAAAAAAAATTATTTGGTTTTATATGAGTCATTATGTGAGCCAACTCTTTTCACTTATAACTTTTTGTTTGAATATAGTGAATTTTTTCTCTATCCGTGTTTTTTCTTATTTTAGTTTTTTTTTTCTTGTATAATCTATGTTACTTTTTTATTTATAACATTGTTCATCTTATCGACTATGTAACAAGTAGTATCGGAGTAATTTTTTTTATTTCAATGGTGGCAACAAGGAATTACATTATTCTACTTTTGGATGCAAAACTAGAATTTTATTTTGACAGGTTAAGCTACTAGCTTTTTTGGTGCAGTTAGATTTAAATAATGTGTAGTTAGGATGACAAGATTCTCTCATCATTGTTGTCAAAGAAAAAATAACAAAATGATCAAATGAATTTATCTTAGATTCATCTTCATTTATCAAATCAAAATTTATATGATATTTTGAAGTAAAAGACATTCATCATGTTATGGCTGAAATAAGAAGAGTGCAAGATGAAAAGTCTCTCTAATAAGTTACATATGAAGCACCATTTGCACTCTCTTAGAATGACTGAAGGTGTGTTTTTCATGTATCACTTAACTATTTTTAATAAATTATCTCTAATTTAAAGGCTATTGAGGTTAAGTATAACAAAAAAGATCTCTCAAAATTCTGTTATGTTTATTGCCTTTATTATATGTAATATTTAGAGATATCGTCTTATATTACTTGGAGTCATTTACTTTGAATTGAGTTTATGTTGATCCTTTATCCAAAAAAAAAGGGGATGTAGCGTATGGATGAACATACTTGGTACTGCTATGGGAGAAGGCCTTATCATTCAAATGAATTAAGGTGAAATGGTACATCAAATTTAAATATTACAAGTCTTATAGTAAAAATAAGAATGTGATTACTAATCAAAAGTGGAAATAACAAGATCATTCTAGTGGAGCTATATAGTCAAATCTTAGTTGACTTTGATGGTGAATCCTATGGTGATTAGACGCTTGATTTGGCTTCAAAGTTTCATGTGTCCCAATAGGAAATATTTTTCAATATGTAAAGTAGTGTTTAAAAGTAAAATGTTAATGAAGATGATGCACCTTATATGATTGTTGGTATTGAAACTATCATATCAAGATGTTTGATGGACTTGTCAGGTGATGCAGTGTTTTTTTTATGTGTTATAAATGTTTTTCAATATCACAACACACAAGACGACTGTACTAAAAAATATGCAAATTAACCACAATAAAATTTACTTCAGTACAATAAGTTTTCTCTTTTAAAATATCTAAACCTGCTACTTCTAGTGAATTAAGGTGTGCTTTTAATTTCAAATCGATACTAGGTTGCAAACGCAAGTATACGTATCACTCAATCACTCAAGTAATAAATGAAAATGACTCTAATGGAGTCCTGAATATCAATCCCACAGGGAGATGAAAATTTGTTTGGAATATCATGCAAAAGCACAATATTTAAACTATAGAAAATTTAAGCAAGAAAATAGGTTAAAGTTTGTGTAATGCTACTAAAGAATCTAAGTTTACTACACTAATATCTAAACTTCAAAGTTAAATTTACTAAAAACTAAACTAGGTTTTATGACGAAGAGTTCAAATTTAAGAAAATATCCTTCCCCTTACAATAAGATCATAGTCAGTGAATCATCAAATTGAAGAAAATTTTACTATGTCAAATATGAGCAATTATATTCTTTATTCTTTTTACAAGTGATAAAGAACATTGGCTAATTTAGTGTTTAGTCCCTAAATCTGTGGTTAGGCTCGAAAGATACTAGCTCTCACTCCAGAGTTCTCACGTTCCCTTCGCATGAGGGCTAACATCTCACTTTAGTTTCCAAACGCTTGGACCAAATTGGGGATTTTAGTCTGTCACCCTAAAATCTCCAATTCTACGCCCATCAATGAATATTTCTCTATTTATTTGCACTCAACCCCATGGGTTACATTCTCATCCATGAAATCAAATGTGACTCTTACTTTGTTGTGCAAAGCATAGCCCTTTCGGATCGTATGTTTCACAAAAAAAATTAACAATCCAATTGCCCAGATCAAAAAGTAAATGAATTTTAAAGTTTGAATCATCATAAATATGAAATTAAAATATTAGACAACAACTTGATTCTTCACATAACCATTTCTTTTTGTAGAGAGAAGGAAAAAGAAATCTACTCAGAATTCATGAGGAAGATACAATAAAACATGGATTTTTATACAAAAATAAGTTTACAAAATAAGAAAGAAAAGTAGAACAACTTTACTCGATCTCTTCCTCAAGCAAATCACTTGAAATTTCTTTGAGTTTCTTTCTCTCTGTACAATAACACTCAAATCTCTCTTAGAAGTGTAAGGAAGAAGAAATCTCTCACTTTCGCTCTCCTTTTATAACTCTTAGAGACACTTGCACATTCTCCACTAAATTAGAACTCATGCCCCACTCAATAACACTCTCTAAAGACTCATTCCAACCCCCTCATTTTAACATAAAAAACATTATTTTATAATGTTGGGATAAATTTCCCAAGAGTCTCCATAGGAACCTCTTCAAAATCCATCCAAATTCAATGCATTTGTGAAAATAACAATCTCTAGCGCCTAGGCGTTGAAATCTGGCACTTAGGCGCCAGTTCAATTTTTTGGAAAACACCACTTTTAACTTCAAATTTCGTACATTTTGCATCCTTTAAGCTTTAGATACCTAGACTTAATATACCTGCAAGAAAACATAAAAATACATTTCTTTAAAGTGCAATATTACCAAAAATAAGCCTTAAATAAATATGAATAATTGAACATATTTTTAGTGTATCAAAATCCCCTAAACTTAAATGTTATTGTCCTCAAGTAATTCTTTTACTACATAATAAAGTATGACTTAAGGCAGTGAGAATCACTTAAAAACTTCTATAGTTTTTATTTTATAAAGACAATAGTAAGACTTTAGAAACATTTTTAATGACTTAGGTTAAAACTAAAAATGTAAGAATATCTAATGCTTAAGTCTAAGAGTTTTGGTTTCCTATTCAATTCAAGAATAATTGTAATTTGTTATATTAAGGATGCTTAGAAGAACTATATGAAAAATAACTTCATTAGTAAAGATGCTAATAATTTAATAGAAGTTTAGGAATTTATTTGAGTCTCTTTCCTTAAGTTGATTCAAGTGAAACCAATTTTTTATTAGGCATCTCTTCAAGCTTCTCCTCACATATATTTTTCTTTTGCTTTTCTTTTTCTTTTTCTTTTCTTTTTTTTTTATTTTCAAGAACACTCTCTAAAATTTTTTTTTTTTTCTTTTTTTTTTTTTTTTTATGTGAGGATTATTATATTTGGATAGCCTTTAATGATTTTGAACTTCACTATCCTCTTCTTAAAGTTAAAAATCTCATACATAAATTACTTATAAATGCATATTAGCTTTAACATTTTTCATAAAGACTCAATCATTTCTTTTTATATAACTCTAAGACACTCTTAATATTTCAAAAATACAATTTTCTTTACTTTAAATAGTACACACAAAACCTTATACTCTTATATTAAATATCTTAACTTCTAAACCTAATCTTCATTATTAAAGATTTTTACTTAAGTCTAAAATCATATTTATAAAATAAAAAATATAGTTATTTTTAAGTTGACCTCTGATACCAAAAGTTATGTTAAAAATAATTTTAAAAATATAGTTTACTGAGGACAAATAAATTTAGTTTCTTTTAAGAAAGATTTTTCTTCTCCCAAACTTAAATTTTTAATAAATAAAACATTTAATTAAAAAATAAAGGTAGAAATAAAACATAAAATGCATTTAAATAAAACTAAAAACTTTGCAGGTACCAATTTAAAAAGAACAGGGCATAAAATATTATGTAAAACATGACATATAAAAAAAGATTTGCTAAGTATAAAAGAGTTCTTAACATAAGCAACAAATTGTAAAAATCAACAACACTGAAAAAATAAAACGAACAATCTACATCTACGCATAAAAAGTTTAACACATGTTCACAATACATATGATTCAAAAAGAAAGTTCACTACAGTAACTACATGAAAAATAAAATCAAACTACAGAAAATAAGCATGAAATAAACTACTCCTCATCATCATCCTCTTCAGCATCTTCATCTTCTTCTTCAGATTCTACCTCAGGCTCATAGGGTGTAAATCGTGGGCAGGTAGGGAAGGAATTCTACATTATGATCTATGATCTCCCCTCAAATACTTTGTCATGGCCTCATTATATGCAATCTCATAATCTACCATCCTTTGCATGTATTCATCATTATGATAATTTCTTGCCTCCTTATTCCTCATCTGATTCTTAAGTGTTAAAATATCGCTCTGCTGAAAAAGTAACTCCTCCATAACATTCTCTAAAGAAGTACTGTGGGAAGTGGAAGGTCTAGAAGCTGAAGTAGATGGTATGTCAACTTTTACCTCTAATTTTTTGTCCAACATGCAACTCATATGTATGAACACTAGGCTTAATGATAGGTTTAAGTGGTTGTATCAATTCTTCAGATCTATCATACCCCACTCCAGATTGATCACATAGAGTAAAAATCAAAGCCGAGCAACCTAAACCTTCAGTAGAGCCACCTCTAGAAAAAGTATGGGCATTTCGATAGATAAGGGCACCAATGTTTATTTTCTTCATTTATTGAATGTATAAATTTAAAGTAGCTCTCTCCTTAGTAAATTCACTCAAATGATTTGTTGGAGGGAGTCGAGTAGAAATAAAATAATGTCAGGCTTTAGATTGAGCATTAAGCATAGAAGCAGAGAAGTTTACCTTATGATCATTTTTCATCTTCCAAACTCCTCTTCCATCAGTCAGATAAGCAATAACTTTGTCCAATGTAGAATAAGAAGTATCAAAAGTAGTGTACTCATAATGAAACTCGTCTCTCAATCCATATAATGAATTTATCCTCTCGGGGGTAAATTCCACATTCTTACCTCAAACAAAAACTTAATCATTCGTGGTTTGCAGTAGGTTTGCATAGAACTCCCGAACGATAGAAACAACTGCTACAGTAGTGAAATAGCAGATTGTTTCCCAATTTCATGCCACAATCAATCCCTTGATAGGACCGTCGAGATTGTAAAATGCACGTTCCTGAATAAGCTTTCTCGCATGAGTTGAGTATTATAGTGATATTGTGCCTTGATATTGACAAATTTCTTCATGTCACAAGCCTCCTTTCCCATCATCTTACTCATTTTTGGGGCCGTAGAGTTCTAAAGATTCAAAATAATTTCACATAAATTTGCTATAAAGATAAATAAACTCCTAAAATCAAAATTATGGCTAAGAAACTTCACACCATGGATTCTTCACTAAATTTCTCCAAAAATTCTAATTTTCAGTTTTTCCGTAATGTAGGAGAAATTCATGATGAAAATAAAAAAAATTATAAGTTAAAGTAAAGCTCTTACCAAGAGGAGATGAGATCCAATAATTTCTAGCCCCAAAATTGCCTCAAATCTAAGTATTTGGAAGCCCTAGTTGGCTATTCTCCCCTATTCACAAGGTTGAAGACGACCCTGAGTAGAAAAATGGCAGGCACTTTCCATTTCTGCGATTTTAATGGTCCATGTCCCAGAGAATCTCGCGCCTAGGCGCCAAAACCCACGCCTAGGCGCCAAAACCCATGCCTAGGCGCCAACGCTAAAAATTTCTTTTTTTATTTTTTTTTGTAAAAAACATTGTACACCAAAGCACTCCATCTTTTAATTAGTTTAAATTCACTTTAATTTTCATAATTAAGTAATCTACTAACATCAATTTTTCACAAACAACAAACAACTTCACATTTTTATATATAAATCTAAGCAAGTACAAACAAGTATTTTGAAATCACACATAAATTCAGCTTCAAAATCACACCAACAACACTTAATGCTGAAAACTAAATAATAAAATACTAAAAGCAAACATAATAAGTCTGATATTGAAAACTAAGGAAATCCAATACAACTAAACACACACAAGCTCTTATAAACCAGAATTCCAAACTTCGGGGTTGCTACACATCTTCATCTTCATTATTATCATCATCTCTAAGATCTCCCATGGATTGACGATGCATGAATGTTATAGAAAGGACGGTGAGAAAATTCATCGGTCGAGTCTTCTTTGATCCAACAATTTTTCTTGTACATTCGTATATTAGCCTCTTCCATAAGTTTAGTGAGGTCAAATTGCTCTTTAAATCTCCAATCCAAATGGTTGAACTGATCGAAAATTGTGTCAATCGCATTCAGAATATTAGTTATCTCATTCTCCAACTTCTTAATCTTCTTCAAAATAAAAAATGAACTCTCTGAAAATTTGGGTCGTATAGGTGATGAATTTTGAGATGATTGATCCATAAGAATTTTTTTTTCATCCACTTCTCCATTTTCTAAGTAATCATAATTTAACATTGGGTCCATGAGCTTCCAAGGAATAAACACTTTTTCCCAATTTTCATATAGAACTTATGATTGCATATAAAAATATTGTAGATGGATGTCCATGACCAAGATTAGACCTCTTCAAAATCAAATCAAGAGTTGATTTTACAATTATAACACCCACATTGATAGGTCTTCCAGTTTGAATACGATAGTTCAATATAACACTTTCTTTTGTCACTTTACTGATTTTTGTAATAGGGATTAATTTTGCAGAGATAAAGATATGCCAAAGCTTTGATACAGAATTTAACATTGAAGAAGGAAAACTTACATTATTGTTATCTCATATCTCACATGTTCTATCTTCATCTATCTTCATCCGTTAAGAATCTAAAAACTTCATCCATATTGACTTTTGTAGGGGCAAAGTTGGCATAATGACAAATTGGAACATTCTCCATCATGAACAAGTCATTAATCTTTGAAGAAGTAAAAGTTACCCACCTGCCTCGAACATAGAAAATTCCTTGATTTATCCTGTGAAGATTTGCATAAAATGCCTTCACAACAGGAATTATTATTGCCACAGTGGTGTAGCATAGCACTTGGTGTAGCATAGCACTTCTCACAGTGGTGTAGCATAGCACTTCTCATCGCCTTTGCAAAATGATTTCTTCCACAATAGTACCTGGAGTATTGAATCCCAGATTCACGAAACCTCTTTCCTTGAGCAACGACGTATTCATGAGGACAATGTCATGCAATCTCTGCGCATCAAAACTAATGAACTTTCGTCGGTTGAAAATCCCATACTTGGAAATTTCCTTGGATTTGGAGGCCATAGGAATAAGATTTAGTGGATCCTCTCCCTTTCTACTAATTTAAGTTGACTCCAAATGACAGGTTTTGGGAGTTATATAAAGAAAATTTCATCAAAATAGCCAATAAAAGTTTCCAGGGTGGTTTTTGAAACTGCGGCACCTAGGCACCGGATTATAGCGCTTAGGCATCAGGCTTTTTGTAAAGTGGTGCTTAGGTGCCAGATTTTGGTTCCCAAGCGCCAGCGTGCAGTGAAACAAGCTCTTAGGCGTCAGTTTAGACGCTTAGGCGCCAGTGCACATTTTTGCACCGTTTCGCCTTAGGTCCAAAATAACTCTCATACCTTCTATAAAATTGAATATTTAAAATATTTTCATACATTTTCTTAACATGTAAGTCATCCAAAGTACATATAATTCTATCACAAGATCTTATATTATGTAAAAACAAATTAAAAACACGCACACATAACTATGGGTTGCCTCCCATAAAGCGCTTGGTTTAACATCATCAGTCTGACGTTCTCAATTTTTACTCTTTGTGACCCAACATTAAAACCTCTTTAAGAATTGGTATGTGGCCATCAAAATAAGATTTTAACCTATGCCCATTAACTTTAATTACTTTTTTGGTTTTTGGATATTCAATATCCACAACTTCATATGGGTAGACTTTTTTAACAGTAAATGACCCTAACAACCTAGAGTTAAGTTTTCTAAGAAATTATTTCAATCTTGTGTTATACAACAAAACTCCTTGTCCAAGTTCAAATTCATTTCTATTATCTTCTGATCATGGCAATTTTTCATTTTTTCCTTGTAAATCTTAGCATTGTCATAAGATTCATTTCTCATTTCTTAGAGCTCATTTAGTTGCAATAATCTTTTCTCGCCAGCATCTTTCAAATTAAATTTAAATTCTTTAATAGCCCAATAAGCTTTATGTTCTAATTCTACTGGTAAGTGACAAATCTTTTCAAAAATAAGTCGATATGGAGAAATTCCTATAAGAGTTTTATAAGCTGTTTTGTAAGCCCATAATGCAATATCTAATCTAACAGACCAGTTTATTTTGTTAATATTTATAGTTTTTTCCAAGATTCTTTTAATTTCACGGTTAGATAATTCTATTTGACCAGTACTCTGAGGATAATAAGCAGTGGAGATCTTATGTTCTATATCATATTTTCCAACCAACTTTTCAATTCTTTTATTCCTAAAATAAGATCCCCCATCTGTAATGATTACTCTAGACATTTCATATCTTGTAAAAATATTTTGCATTAAAAATTTAGTCATCACATTGAGGTAAAGCAACTGCTTCAATCAATTTGGAAACATAGTCTACTGCAATTAATATATATGGATTTCCAAATGAGAGAACAAATGATCCCATAAAATCAAATCCTCATATATCAAATATTTCAACTTCCAATGTAAAATTTAGGGTCATTTCATTTCTTTTTGAAATATTTCCTACTCGTTGGCATTGATCAAATATTTTTATATATGTATTAAGATCCCTAAATAGAGTAGGCCAATAAAATCCAGATTGTAAAATTTTATATGTTGTTCTACCAATTCCAAAATGTCCCCCAAATTCAGAATCATGACATTTTTGAATTATCTTTTCAGTTCCTTCATATGGTACAAATCTTTGAATAACCTGATCTTTACATTGCTTATATAAATTTGGGACATCCCAAAAGAAAATTTTGCATCGCAAATAAATTTTTTTTGTCGTTGTGTTATCAATCCATAGGGTAAAATATCACTAACAATATAATTCACTATGTCCACGTACCATGACATGTGCCATTCATTAATAGTGTACATATGTTCCTCAAGAATATTTTCATTAATTTCTATTTCATAATTAAATGATCTTTCCTGATCCAGCCTAGATAAATGATTTGTTATTTGATTATCAGATCCCTTCCTATCTACTACCACGAAATCAAATTCTTGCATCAGAAGGATCCATCTAATTAATTTTGGTTTCGCGTCCTACTTTTGCATCAAATATCTTATAGTAGAATGATTAGTATGCACAATAAATTTAGTTCCAATGAGAGATGATCTAAACTTATCAAAAGCATAGACAATTGGTAATAACTCTTTCTCAGTAGTTGTATAATTAATTTGAGCTTTATTCAGAGTTCTACTTGCATAATATATAATTTTAAAATTTTTGTCATATCTTTGCCCTAATATAGCCCCAATTGCATGTTCACTAGCATCACACATTAGCTCAAGCAGTTTCTCCCAACCAGGTGAAACTATTATAGAAGTAGTGATTAATTTTTCTTTTAATAATTCAAAGGTATTAATGAATTTTTGATTGAAATCAAATTTTATTTCTTTCTCTAATAATTTACATAGAGGGTTAAAAATTTTTGAAAAATCCTTAATATATCACATGTCCTAAAAAACTTCTAACCCCTCTCAATGTTGTAGGAGGAGGTAATTTAGCTATAACTTGAATTTTTCCGGCTCTACTTCCATACCATTTTTAGAAATTTTATGTCCAAGTACAATACCTCCTACAACCATAAATTGACATTTCTCCCAATTTAATACTAAATTGGGAGAATATAGCGAATAGATCATTACTAGGTGGAGTGTGATACAAATAAAATAGATAGTGTTTTTAGACACATTTTTATACCTATTTTTAAGATATTGCGCTTTAATGGAAGGTATCTGTGTTTTTCTTTCAGGTACAAGTAAAAATGTGAAAAACGCTAAAAGGAGTGAGAAGGATCAAATTTGGAGCAAAAATGTAAAAATGGTGCAAAAGAATTTTGGCGTCTAATCGCCAGATCTAGCGCTTAAGCGCCGGTAAAACAGGCCGGAGGCCCCGCGCTTAAGTGTCAGAGGCGGTTATTTGACGGTTTAATTCATTTTGCTGAATTTTAAAGAGACATTTGAGACACCTATTGGCTAAAGAGGGTGGTTATGACCACTAAAAATGAAAATATGATTAAAAGACTTGTGAAAGGAGGCATCCTTTGGAAAATACATTTAATTGGGACACATTTTGAAGAGTTACAAATGCACCTCTTGGAGATTTATAAAAGAAGGAAGTTGAGACTTTTTAAAGTTTGCTTGAAAAGGGGGAGTTTTGAGAAATTCTTAAGATAGTTTGGAGAGATTTTCAGGCACCACAAAATGTACTTTATCCTTTTTGTTTTTAGTTTTATTGGAGAGTTAAGAGTATTATAAAAGAGAAGAGATTCAAAGGAACTTCAATGGTAGAGGATTTGAGATAATTTTTTTCTTTTATTTTTAAACAACTTTTAGTTTTAATTGGGACTCTTGTTGGTTTGACAAGTGGTTTGACAAAGATTTCTACTTGTAAACTAAAGTGTGGTTTTGCTTTCTCCATGGAGAGTAGTGTTCTCTATCTTTCTCCTTAAAATGATAAGTAATTAGAGTGTTGGATGGAAGTTGTGGAGAGTATTAATCTTTAATGTTGGAAGAAGTTGTGATGATTTAGTTCCATGCACTTCATTTACTTCTTGATTTGGCCTATCTAGATGTTAAAATTTGTTGTGAGAATATGTATGAACCGAGCTAGTATTGTCTCACTCAACAATTGGAAAGAATCACATGAGGTTGTCTGAATGAGAATGTAATTCATATGATTTAGTGCAAATAAATAGGGAAATAATCTTTGAGGACTTTAAAGTGATAGGTTAAAGCCCCCAACTTGGTTTATTGTTTTAGGCTCTGATACGAGATGTTAGCCCCTAGGTGGAGGGAATCGAGAGAACTCTAGAGTGAGAGCTAGTATCTTCTCTGCC
>NW_018251343.1:320918-321130 GCF_001263595.1 Phalaenopsis equestris | reverse complement strand
TCCTATACTTATTACTGTTTCATGATAAGGAGAAAGATATTTTCATATTAAGTGCTTTTCTTTTACATAAACTCAAGCTATCCTTAGAAGTTATTACTGTTTTGTCAAAATATCAAAAATACCAAAAAGATTTGAATTTTAATTTCTATAAAAATATCTATAGTTTAAGTAATTGTCTTTTTAAAATAGAAAGTTTGTTGATTAATAGTGCA
>NW_018251343.1:307662-320862 GCF_001263595.1 Phalaenopsis equestris | reverse complement strand
TATATATAAGTTAAATTTTTATTTTTTCCAGGATCAAGTTTTTGGTTCTGTTGCAAAGTAAGGAAACGTAAGTAAAAATATCATAAAAAGACATTGTTATACTGTTGAATGTTATACTGTTGCATATAAACAGTCGGGATCATAGTGCAGTGTGAATAATTTGGTAATCAAGAGCAAGTAGTGAATAGATCACCTGTGTGAGTTTAGGATCATGTTCGAACGATTATGATAATATTATATTAAGATGAATCCCTTAAAGTTCGCCTTTGGTGTAACCTCTAGGAAATTTCTACGATTTGTTGTTCATCATCGGGGAATCTAGATCCACCCAGATAAAATTAAAGCCATCTTAGAAATTCCACCTATGAGGTCCTGGAAGTAGCTACAATCCTTTTAAGGTAAACCAGCATACCAAAGACGCTTTATATCTAATCTGTCAGGTAGGTGTCAGCCCTTCTCGAGATTGATTAAACAAGATGTCAAATTCATTTAAGACGAGAAATGTCAATAGGCCTTTGAGGATATTAAACAATACTTAATGATACATGTTGTATTGGTTGTCCTTATCCCAGGAAAATATTTGATACTTTATACCACAACCTTAGACGACTCTCTCGGAGCCCTGTTAGCTGATGCATGATATGCTTAAAAAATGAGTACTTTTTCATATATATTTTATGCTCAATTTTAATGATTTTTAATGATATTACAGTTTAAAGGAAGTTATTTTGCATATTTTTGGTTTCAGGGACAAGAAATGGAGTTGTGGAGAAAAAGAAGAAAAAACGGTGCAATTTGGAGCAAAAACGAGCAAGAAAGAAATTTTGTCTTGACACATTTCAATATGTCTTTCTATGCTTAATCTCATTTAATTCTCACACATTTTTGAATGAAATTACACTTTAAAAAAATGTTATTTTCATGCTTATTTTGTAGGTCTATCTGTTAGGAATGAAACACAACTGAAATGAGACGAAATAGAGCTAAAACGGAGCCAAACGGAGCGAAACAATGGAGCTGCTACAGACTGACATCGAAGGTACCCAAACCGGCGCCAACAGTGCCCGAGTTTAGAGAAGTGATGAAAAGTGGCTCTGACGACGTCCATACCGACGCCAACAGCAGTCGGGACCGTTATAGACTGATTTTTTTGTGGATTTTGATGTTCTAGAAGGCCCTCAAGTGATTCAAACACCCCATGAAGTGATTCAATGCATCTAGACATTTGGAGAAGGCTCTTGAATGAAGAGACATGTCGTTTGAATGAATAGATTTGTCTCTTGGGAAAAAGGAGAGAATTTGTGTCTCTTTATAAAAGAGGGCTTGACGCCTCTCATGTCCGTGCGTGTGTGGGGTTTTGTGTGTGTGTGTGTGTGTGTGTGTGTGCGAGTATGTGTGAGTGTGTTGTAGAGTAAATTCTTGTGTGTGAAGAGGATTTTCTTGAAGAATTGTAAGAGGAGAAGGAAGGTAGGTTTCTTCTTCATTACACTTCTAAAGTGAATTTAGTATTGATTGTAAAGAGAGAAAGTGTTACAAGGGAACTTCGAGGGATTTGCTTGAGGAGGAGTCTAAGATAAGTTGTGTTCTTTAATTTCTTTATTTTGTAAACTTTTTTTATATATAAAATCTGTGTTTTGTCATATCTTCCTCATGAGTTCTGAGTAGACATCTTAATCTTTCTCCCTACTCTGAGACATGATGAAATGAAGAGATAACTTGGACGTCCCATTTTAAAATATAAAATAAATTATGATGATTTTTCCACTCCATTCTTAATTTACTTTTTGATCTGGCCAATTGAAATGTTAAAATCTGTTGTGAAACATATGATCCGGGAAATGGAGTATGAGTTCTACAACAGTGTGAGAATCACATTTAATTCCATGTATGAGTGTTTCATTCATGAAATTGGGTGAAAATCAATAGGGAAATATACTTTGTTGGGCGTAGAATTGGAGATTTTAGGGTGACAGACTAAAATCCCCAATTTGGTCTTAGTGTTTAAGAACTAAAGCGAGTGTTAGCCTTCACGGGAAGGGAAGCGGGAGCTCTGAAGTGAGAGCCGGTATCCTCCCAACCTAACTAGGGATTTAGGGACTAAACCTGAGATTAGCTAATGATTCTCTATAACACTGAATCAGAGAAGAGAATTAAAGTTGTTCTTATTGGCACAATACAAATTCAAACCATTTATCTCTATCATTAACCAAAAATTCATTGTAGTGGGAAGGATATTTTCTTAAATTTTAACTCTTCGTCACATAACTTTGTTTAGTCTTAGTAAATTTAACTTTAAAGTTTAGAAATTAATTTAGTAAACTTAGTTCCTTTAGCATATTATCATTAACCAAAAATTCATTGTAGTGGGAAGGATATTTTCTTAAATTTTAACTCTTCGTCACATAACTTTGTTTAGTCTTAGTAAATTTAACTTTAAAGTTTAGAAATTAATTTAGTAAACTTAGTTCCTTTAGCATATATTAAAACCACTTTAATCAACCTTCTAAATTAATTCCTTATAGTAGTAGACTAGAATTATCTTAAAGGATTTCTTTCCTCGCTTCTTCATGGGATCGATACTGGGGTTCTTAAAGAAAGCCCTATATTACTTGAAGCGTATGTGCACTTGCGTAGAACCACTAGTGTGTGAACTATTTTATATATTTTATAAATATTTTGATTTTCCACATTAATTACTTAACATAAATTGGGTCAAGTTTTCGACCATATTTTTAAAAAGCTAAATTACTGTGTAATTTCGGGGCGAGTCAAGTTCTTGATACTGTTACCATGAATTTAAATTTACATAAAACACGCAGAAAAACAACACACACTAGGGGCGCATCAATGCACGGGGGCTAGCTGCTACTAATAGTAAATCTGCAGTTCAATCCCAAATAAAAATAAATTCAATATAAATAATTTTATCTTTTAAAATCTCTAGGCTGCCAAACCCGTAGTAATAACGCAAGTATACATATCGCTCAAGTAATAAAGGGCTCTAATAGAGTCTTAAGTATTGATCCCACAGGCCGGTAAAAATTAGTTAGAAAACCACGTAAAAGCACAATATGAAAACTGTAGAAAGACAGGTTGAAATTTGTTGAATGCAACTAAAGAAACTAAGTTTACTACACTAATATCTAAACTTCAAAGTGAAATTTACTAAAATAAAACTAAGTTTTGTGACAAATAGTTCAAATTTAAGAAAACAACTTCCTCTTACAATGAGATTATAGTTAGTGAATGTTTATGGAATGTGAAGAAATTAAAATCATTTAAAATACATATATAAAATTGTATTGTGCCAAATATGAGCAGTCATATTCTTTACCCTCTGAGAATGCATAAAGAACATTGAGTAATCTAGAGTTTGGTCCCTAAATTCGTGGTTAGGTTGAGAGGATACTTGCTTTCACTCCAGAGCTCTCACTTCTCCCTCGCCTGAGGGCTAACAATCACTTTAGTTTCCAAGCAACTGGACCAAATTGGGGATTTTAATCTGTCACCTTATTATCTCCAATTATGCGCCCTTCAAAGTATATTTCTCTATTTATTTACACGTAACCCCATAGAATACATTCTCACCCATGAAATTGAATGGATTCTTATCTTGTTGTAGAAAGCATAACCCTTTCGGATCATATGTTTCTCAACAAATTTTAACATTTCAATTAGCCAGATCGAAATGTAAATGAAGATCAGAGTTCGAATCATCACAATTTATTGACATTTAAAACCTTATAAAATAAAACTAATTCTTCACAAAACCATATCTCATTGTAGGGAGAAAGATAAAGAAGACCACACAGAATTCAAGAGAAGGATACGAAAAAACACAGATTTTATATATAAAAATAAGTTAACAAAACAACAAAAGAAAAGAACACAACTTATTTCAAACTCTTTCCAAAGCAAATCTCTAGAAGTTCCCTTTAATCACTTTCTCTACTTACAATCACACTCAACTCTCTCTTAGAAGTGTAATGAAGAAGAAATCTCTCATATTCCCTCTTCTCTTACAAACCTAGAAGAAAATCCTCCCTTCTCTATCACACCAAACTCTCTTTCTCTATCTCACGCCCCCTCTCTTTTCTTCCCTAGACTCTCCTCTTTTAATTAGGGCTAAAAAAGAATTCAAAATTCCCTCCAATTCCCCCCCCCACAAAATTCACACCTTTTGCACCAAGAGATAATTCCTTTCATCCAAGAGACATATCTCTTCATCAGAGAGCTTTCCAAAGTGTCTAGATGCATTGAACCACTCCATGGGACGCTTGAAATGTTTGGAGCGATCAAAATCCGCTCAAAAATTGTCACAAACCGACTTACTTCATCTTAGTTCGTCTCTGGCGCTTTTAGCGTCAGTTTGGAGCCTTTGGCGCCACTTAATGAAGCCTGCACTGTTTCTAGATTCTGGTGCCAATCTGCTGCTTCTATGTAAAATGATACCTCTGGCGCCAACTCTGGGGAAAATGGCGCCTCTGGCACCAGGATTACAAAAATCTCCATTTTGGCTCCAAATTTCCTTTTTTTTGCTACTTTTTGCTACTTTTTGCTTCAAATGCATAAAATTGATATACCTGCAACAAAAATATAGAAATACCCTTCTTTATAGTGCAATATCACCAAAATAAGCATAAAATGTATACATAAAATAGTATATTATTTTGGTGGATAAGATCTCCCAAACTTAAATGTTACTTGTCCTCAAGTGACTCTTTTATTACACAAAAATATGACTTATGACAGAGATTAACTTATAAACTTCTATAATTTATTTTTATTAATATAATAGTATAACTTAAGAAAAACTTTTAATAACTTAGGTTAAAACTAAAAGTATAAGGTTAAAACTAAAAGTATAAGAACTAAAAGTATAAGAACATCTAATAATCAAGTTTAAGAGTTCTGAATCTTCATTCATTTCAAGAAGAATTGTAATTTATCATATGAAATATACTTAGAACATCCATATGAAAAAGAATTTCATGAAAACTTTATTAATAAGAATGCTAATACTCAGATACAAGTTTAGAAAATGTAATAAAGCCTTTTTCCTCAAGTAGATTCAAGTGAAGTCAATTTTTATTAGGCATCTCTTCAAGCTTCTCCTCACATGTTTTTTTTTTAATTTTTCTTTTTTTTTCTTTACTCTATCTTTTTTTTCTTTTTATTAGGATCTTTTTCAATCTTTTCTTTTCTTTTCTTTTTCATGTGAGAATTACTATATATGGATAACCTTTAATAATTTTGAACTTCACTATCCTCTTTTTAAAGTCAAAACTTCTTACTTTCCTTCACTTTATAAATTCATACTAGCTTTGAAGATTTTTCATAAAGTCTCATTCTTCTCTTCTTACATGAAATTCTAAGATTCTTAATACTTTAAAAATACAGTATTCTTTACTTTAAATAGAAGAACAAAGTCTTATTCTTTCATACTAAACATCTTAACTCTAGAATTGACCTTCATTATTAAAGATTTTTGCTTAAATTTACCATAATATTGACAAACAAAAATATAGGAATTCAAAGTTAAACTCCAATATCCATGGTCATGTTAAATTAATTTTTAAAAATATAGTTAATTGAGGCAAATAAAATTTAGTTCACTTTTTTTAAAGAAATTTTTCTTTCCCCCCCAAACTTAAGTTTTTAAATAATAAATAAAGCATTTAGTACAAAAAACTTGCAGGTGAAAGAAAACAGTAAATGCATAAAAATAAAACTAACCCATAGAAGATTCTGAATATGAAACTTGGCTCTTGATATTTTGCAGGTGCTAACTTAAAAAGTACAGGCTTTAGAGTGTTAAATGAGACATAATATATCAAAAGATTTGCTAAGAAAATATAAATTAAAGACATAAACAGTTAAATTAAAGACATAAACAGGACATAAACAGTAAACTAAAAATGCTGAAAAATAAAAGTCTACAATTTACCATTACATACACCAGTTCAATAAATCCACAAATTAAATACATAAATGTTCCACATTTACAACCAATAATAAAACAAAATAAATAACAACACACAAAAACAAACAAAATCTAAATAAAACTTACTCTTCATCATCCTCCTCTTCCTCTTCTTCTTCTTCTTCTTCTTCTTCTTCTTCTTCTTCTTCATCATGCACATAAGGTGTAAAGTTGGGGCATGTAGGAAACTCTACTGTATGATTACCCATTAGAAATCTAACCATCGCCTCTTCATA
Organism: Phalaenopsis equestris; assembly: GCF_001263595.1. Classification (NCBI taxonomy): domain Eukaryota; kingdom Viridiplantae; phylum Streptophyta; class Magnoliopsida; order Asparagales; family Orchidaceae; genus Phalaenopsis; species Phalaenopsis equestris. The sequence goes on along the minus strand of NW_018251343.1, from coordinate 314,643 downwards.
TGCAATATTGTGTTGGACTCTTTTCTGCTTATATTCATCATTGTAGGCATTTCTAGCTTTGATACTTCCTATTCTATATTGCATTGCTATAAGATCTGATTGTTGAATCATTAACTGCTCCATAATATTTTCAAGTGAAACAGAACCAGAAGTAGATGGTCCCACAGTAGATGTGGAGGGTCTATCACTACTTCCACTCCTAGATCATGCGAATGATTCAAATTTATGCACAGTGGGTTTTCCAATAGGTTTTAGTGGTTGCAATGCTTCTTCATTTCTACCAAATTCTACTCCTAATTGTTCACATAGAGTGAAATTCATGACAGGATATCCCAAACCACTAGCTATCCCACTTCTAGCAATGCTTTGAGCATTTTGCACAATAAGAGCACCAATATCAACTGTTTTCATTTGTTGAATGCATAAATTCGGCACCGCTCTTTCCTTAGTTACTTCGCTCTAGTGGTTAGTGGGAAGCAATTTTGTAGAGATGAAGTAATGCATGCCTTGGATTGAACATTCAACATGGAAGTGGAGAAACTGACATTGTGATTATTTTTAATTTTCCATTCTTCTCTTCCATCAGTCCGAAAGGCAATCATTTCATCAAGTGATGAATCAGTCATCAGAAATGCAACATACTCACAATGAAAAGCATTTCTCAGTCATAAAATTCATTGATTCTTCTTCAAGTAAATGCGACCTACTTACCTCGAACAAAAAATGTGATCGTCTGTTGTTGATACACAAAAAATATATACATTTTTAGACCCATATTTTATACTCATTTTTTGTGATATTGCACTTTAAAGGAATGTATTTTTCATGTTTTATGGCAGGTTGTTGATTTTTAGGACTTGGAGCAAAAAAGAAGCAAAAAGAATGGAATTTAGAGTCAAAATGGAGTTTTTGAAGAAATGTTCAGCACTGACGGTGCCATTTGACAGTGAGTGTGGTCTAATTAAATGGGCACTGGCGCCGACGACGCCAGAATGGGTGTCGATGGCGCCAGTGTCGCGGTGCCAGTGATAGTGCAGACCGTATTTCTAGAAGATTCAATGAATTTGGATGCTTTTTGAAGAGTTTTTGGATGCACCTATTGGAAAACTGATCTTAGGTTCTATTTAGAGCCAAAATTGATCAGAAAAGAGCCCCCCCTTCGCTCCTTCACGCCCCTTCACAACCTTCAATCGCTTTACACTTTCTTCCACGCCATTCCACACCATTAGTATTTATTTAATTTATATTTTTGAGTTTTTGTGGTGAGTTTAAGTGTGAATTCTTCTCTAAGAGTGTTGGAGAAGGAGAGAAGTGAGAGATTTCTTCTTCCAACATTTCCTAAGAGAGGCTACAAGGGATTTGGTTTGAGAAAGAGTTTTAGATAAATATTGTTTGTTTATTAGCGTTGTATGAACTTTCCTTTCTGAATGAAATTTATGTTTTGTTATACCTTTCTCATGAAGTCTGAATAGTCTTCTTTATCTTTCTCTCTACTCTGAGATATAGTGAAATGAAGAGATAATATGGATGTGTCAATATTAAAATATGAAATAAATTGTGATGATTTTTCAACTCCAAACTTAATGTACTTTTTTATCTGGCCAATTTTAAATTGTTAAAATATGTTGTGAAACATATGATCCAGGAAATGGAGTATGAGTTCTACAACAGAGTGAGAATCACATTTAATTCCATGAAGGAGTGTTTCATTCATGGAATTTAGTGCAAATAAATAGGAAAATATACATTGTTGGGTTTAGAATTGGATATTTTTAGGATGACAGACTAAAATTCCCAATTTGATCTTAGTGTTTAAGAGCTAAAGCGAGAGTTAGCCTTCAGGGGAAGGGAAGTAAGAGCTCTGGAGTGGGAGCCAGTATCCTCCTAGCCTAGTCACAGATTTAAGGACTAAACCTGAGATAAGCCAATGATTTTCTATAACACTGAATCAGGGCAAAAAATTAAAATTGCTCCTATTTGGCACAATACATATTTAAACCATTTATTTCATCTCATTTCACCAAAAACTCATTATAGTCAGAAAGATGCTTTTTCATATTAGAAAACTTCATAAAAAAACATAGTTTAGAAATTATTATTTTAAAATTTGCATTTAAATTTTGTTACTAGTTAATAATTTAGTTATGATAGTATCTCAAATATTCAAAATTAATGACAGTATTTTCGTTGCAAATCATTTATTTCATCTCATTTCACCAAAAACTCATTATAGTCGGAAAGATGCTTTTTCATATTAGAAAACTTCATAAAAAAAACATAGTTTAGAAATTATTATTTTAAAATTTGCATTTAAATTTTGTTACTAGTTAATAATTTAGTTATGATAGTATCTCAAATATTCAAAATTAATGACAGTATTTTCGTTGCATTTTTGTGAATTTCCTAGTTAGTTTATCATTTCAAATTTAAACTTTCCTCGTGGGATTGATATTTGGGACTTAAATAGAAAGTCTTATATTACTTGATAACGATACGTATACTTGTGTAGAATCCCAACATTAAGTGCTTAACGTTATTATTCATAAAATACCCCATGAAGTTTTTTGGTGTCGTGTTGACCTCACTTTTGGTTGAGGTTTAGTTTTTCTCTTTAGTAGCCTAGGGTCTAGCCATAGGACTTTCCTGTTGACTATTTCTAAAAAATTAGAAAAGGAACCCTCACCATTAGAAATTCTAAACTCCCATTTGCTCAACTTGAAGCTCTACATATTGGTCCTAACCTCTAGCACTTAGTGGAGCTCAAGGAGAGTCCCCAGTAGTGCTATTTGACCTTAGGGTTGACTCTGGGTGTTGGTCTGGAGCTAATACTCTCACTTAAACTTCTCACTTACACTTACCTACACTCACTCTTACCCACAATCACTCACAACCCTAAACCCAAAAATGTTGACTTTGATCCCTTGATCTTTGGGCAAACTCATGTAGATGGTCCCCCAGACCCACTAGCCCTAGGCTAGGGTTTAGCTAAGATCAGTGCATAGAGGACCCAAATGGGGATTCCATTGGTACATAGCTCATATAGGGTAGTTGGTACCCCAATTCTACCAAAATATTCAACTTGGCCTTTTGCCCCTAAATCCCCCGAAATTATCTAAATACCCTTGGATCCCGAAATTTGGTCAAAATTCCCAAATCCAAGCCTAATTGGCCCATGCTTTGAGCTCAAATTTGATCTAAGTCAAACCCCCAATTTTGGCCATATGACTTAATCCCACCAAATTGAACCCCATAGCCTACTCAATTTGCCTCAGTTTATGTTGAAAACTCCTCATAACAATACTACACATCAAATTTGACCTTCAATTGGCCTTGGTGAAGCCTCGATTTCATTTAATTTTGACCCAAGTCCAAAAAATCTCTAAACTTGCCCCAAATTGGCCATACCTCTAAATTCCACCAAATTGATTGCCCTAATCCCAAAATTGGCACCCAATTTATGTTTAAAACTCTTCATGAAATTCTTATAGACCATTTTCAAAAATCAATTTGGACTTAGCCCAAGCCTAGCCCAATCTATACCTAAGTCTAGCTCAACAAACCCAAATTGACCAAAATCCCAAAATCCTTCAAATTGAACCCTCAATTGAACTCAAAATCATTTCAATCCTTCACCAAAAATCTTCATGGCAATCATCTACACAATGTTCATGACATTCCTATAGACCATTTTCAACAATCAATTTGAACTTAGCCCAAGCCTAGCCCAATCTAGACCCAAGTCTAGCCCAACATACCCAAATTGACCAAAATCCCAAAATTCTTCAAATTGAACCCCCAATTGAACTCAAAATCATTTTGATCCTTCAACAAAAATCTTCATGACAATTATCTACACAATGTTGATTAATCAATTGGGCTCAGTGACATGACTAACCTAGCCCGAACCCAAACTTTGATCACTTGAACCCACATTAGACCTATGCATTAAAGATAGCCAAACTACCCCAAAGTCATCAAATTAACTCCACCTCAGCCATGAATTGGACCCTAGTGACCAACCTAAACCTCTTAAAAACACCTAAATTAAGTCATGAACCAAAGGACCGCTAAATCAAGGGATTTAATGTTATATTTGCTTAAGCCTTAGATATTTTTGCAAAAATAAAGCCTAAAATCATTAAATTTCAGTGACATATTCCTCTGAGTTCCCTGAGATCCTAGCCACCTCCCTCTGGCCGGTCGGCAAGCCAAGTTCAAAACCCAATTTCACCCATCCAATGTGTCTAGCTCTGATGGGCTTTAACATCTCAAAACCCTCCACCTAAGCATCATTTTGCACCCCTCAATTGTCCATGACAACCACCCTAAGCTGTTTTTTTTAAACCTCACTCCCATGGCTAAGAAAGGAGGTGCTGAAGTTTTCTCAGATGCTAAAATTTTCTCATGGAAAGCTTGTCTAATTGCTTCCATAGCCTCTTCGAGACCTCCTCAGTGCAAACCAACCACTTCCTTGCCTTAATCCCCATCGTCGGAGCTCAATTTTTGAGTTTGATTCAGGCCGGAAACAGGACAAGTTTGGCCACACCTTCACATTGCTCCAAATCTCAATTAAAGTTGCCCACACCTTCACCACAGTGAAAGAAGACAAAGCCCCATCAAAGCCCCCTCACAGAGAGCCTCTACCATAGACTTTGATCAACACCCAAATTCAGTCTTGATCAAATTTGGGTCTAGTCATTCACCACAGCAAGAAACTTCATCCCTAGCCTCATTATACCTCCATGAACGTGCCAAGCACCTTTGATTGGAGCTTCCCTTCTCAGAGCAAAGGTATAAACCTCCCCACTATCCCGAGCTTGTTTTGATTCTACACTTGCATAGATCTAATTTAATGGCATGTTTATCATATGGATATGTTCGTCTCACTTAGACGAGTCGATAGGATCCAACCCGAACAAGTTTGGTTGAGAAATGTGAGATCTTAAGGTTTTAGGGTTAACGGTCACGGGTTTTGGCTATCGAGGACGATGACAAGGAGCCGTTCGATTGATCGAGTGCCAGATGGAAGGACAAGATCGAGCCGGACAACGCCTTCATACATGACCGTGGGCCAAGTTAACGCTGAGGTGGACGACGGAGCCGAACCAGAGGACGCCGTGTGGAGCTTCGGAGTCGCCGTAGGTTGACGCGGCGTCGTGTCACTTAAATAGAAAAATAGGGATTTTTCTATTTATTTAAATGCCCATAACTTTGAAAAAACATACCTTTGTATAGAAAAATCACAAAAAAAAAAATAAAAATATCTTAGTGCTTAGTGAACAAGGGAGAACAATATGGAAATGGTTTGAAGTTTATTTGATGTATATTGTATTTTTAATTAATTAAATATTGTTCTAAGTATTTTGATTCTCCATGCATTCAAGTATTTCACCATGACTTGATATTTTGGCATATTGTTGCCTCTGTTATGGGGGATATTCCCTAATTTTTCCAAAGCCAGAGAAGACCCCTAGACATAGATCTATATTTTTCAAGTTTATACATTTGATTTGGAAAATTAATTATAATAATTATCATGCTGCTTAAAAAAATCCAAGAAAATTTTGGTGGGTTCATTGTAACCAGAGAACCCTAGGAAAAATTTGATATGAGCTAAGTTATTAAGAACACACTTAATTTTTATAAAATCCTAAAATACAAAGGAAATTAATTTGGGAAAAATAAACATCTAAATGACTTGATTTTAATTCTCCACTGTAATTTAAAGTTTAGAGGACTCCCCATAAAAATTTCAAAACATATGGAGCTCATTTGTTAACCTAATTTGATTTTCTAAGTTAAATGACACTTTTAACACTTAAACTAATCATAATAGTTAAAATACAACTCAAAAAATTATGAAATTGGTATTGAGAGCTCTCTGTGATCAGAGAAATTTTTTAAAAATAAAATTGTAATTGAAGTAAAAATTTCATTTTTAAGCATATTTTGATCATTTAAATAATTTAAAAAAAATAAAAATCATAAAATCAATAAAATTCATGGGAATATTTTAAATTTTTTTCTAAGCCCTTAGAATTGTTTTCTAAGCCCTTAGGAGTAATTGGAATAATTTTCCTAATTTTTTAAGTGAAGATATTGAATTTTAGAGCTCAAAAATACTTTCTAAAAGCTAAAAATGGAATTTCCTTAATTTCTCACTAAAATAATTCTAATAATTAAAAAAAAAATAAAAAAAAATTGGAGTTTATTTATTTGGGTTCTTTGACCTCAGAGAGATTTAATAAAAATATAAAACTTAATTTTCAACGTTTAAAATATTTTATAAATAATTAATACTCCAGAACTTAAAATAATTCTGATAATTCAAATAAAACTTAAAAAATTATGAAATTTTTTTTAAGTGGTTCTCTATTCTAAATGTACCTCCAGTAAAAATTTTAAGTAGTTAGGCTTTGTCTTGGTCAAGTTACTGAATTATCTTGGAAAAATCTTATTTTTGCATGTAAATAATTATATAAATTAAATTAAAATTTGAAAAATCACATTTTCTCCTCTGTTGTCTTTATTAACCCATGAGTGAGGTATTAGAAAATGTTAAAGTAATGAAAATTTCAAAGTTATTTGAATTAAATTTGACAAATTATGAAGTGATAAAGCCTTAGGGGCAAAAATATAATTTTGGAAATTTGGTCTTAACTAACATTTCCTTAATTAACATTTAGGCTTAACTCAAGAAAGAGAAATGGGCAATCTTTGATCTTAGTTAACATGTTCAGATGATTGAAATATAAGATATTAATTGGTAGAAACCAACCTCATTTTTCTTAATTAAAGAATAAATTTGCAATTTCCTAAATTATTAAAACTTGGAGGTCTATTAAATTAAATGATCCTAAACTTAGGGGTATGATTTTGGATGTTAATAACTCATTAATTTAATGCCCCCATTTGGTGTTCAAATGAAATTCAAACATTTTGATGATGAATCAAACATTTTGATGATGAATTACTATCACT
>NW_018251343.1:301613-307557 GCF_001263595.1 Phalaenopsis equestris | reverse complement strand
AGTAGTGACCTAGGCTAAATCAAATTTGGTTAAATGGAATGTAACTAGGTGAATGTAACTAGAAATTGAACACCTTTAAAACACTGCAAGCCCAAGTTAAAGCTAAAATTGGCCAAGAGCATTAACTTGCCCTTTTTCAGGGTTTTCACCTACATAATTCTCAGATTAAATGACGAATAATAATTGAAACATCGATGTTCACTGAACACTAGAGGCATTTACAGGATGAATCATTAAGCAACATAATAATTTTAAATGAGCTCGAGACTTGTCACCAGGCGGTGAGAGGGAAGCATGGACCTGCTTCTTCCTCCTAACCTTTTGGATACCTCGGAGGTCTAATAAACTTAGTATGTTTTGCTTAATGAAATTATTCTCAAATGAATTAATAGGGGCTCACCAAAATATGATTTAGGAGATTGTAGATCACAAGAACCTTATTTCCCTGCTTTACATAAAATGCTTTTAATATATAAATGCCCTCACATGCATTTTGAGTTTCAGTTGAAGATGGCAGGAAGACCATCCAGATATTTTTATTTTTTTCTTGCAGATACAAGTAAAAATGGAAAAAATGCTCAAAGGAGTGAAAAAGGATCAAATTTGGAGCAAAAAGGTGAAAAATTGTGCAAAAGAGTTTTGGCGCCTAAGCACCAGATCCGACGCTTAAACGCCGGTTAAACAGATAAGGCCACTGCTAAGCACAGAGACCCCTCGCTTAAGCGCCAGTGGCAGTTACTAGACAAGTAAAATCGGTTTTCAAGACCTTCGAAGAGGTTTTTGAGGCACCCAGTGACTTAATAGGTGGTTGTAACCACCATGGACGAAAATTATCATGAAAGGATGCGTCTCTTTGGCAAATACATCGAATCAAGACACATTTGGAAGAGATCCCAAGGCACCTCTTGGAAAACTATAAAAGAAAGAAGGGAGGACTTAGAAAAGAGTCCTGAAAATATTGGCAAGTTTTGAAAGTTCTTCTCTGGGGAGTTAGTTCAGAGAGATTTTCAGGAACCACTTTTTATTTGCTCTATCCTTTTTGTTATTTTGTTTTGAGTGATTGTAAAAGAGAAGAGATTTAAAGAAACTTCAAGAGTTTGGTGGAGGACTTGAGATACGTTTTTATCTTTTTGCTTTAGACTACTTTTGGTTTTAACCGAGACTTGTTGTTGGTTTGACAATGATTTTTTCTTTTAGACTAAAGTGTGGTTTTGTTTTCTCCACGGATTCTGAGTAGTTTTCTTTATCTTTCTTCTTAAAATGATAAGTAATTAAGTTTTGGATGGAATTTGTTGAGAGTATTGATCTTTAATGATGGAAGAAGTTGTGATGATTTATATCCATGCACTTCATTTACTTCTTGATTTGGTCAATCCAAATGTTGAAATTTGTTGTGAGAACATGTACAAACTGAACTGGTATTGTCTCAGTCAACATTTGGAAAGAATCATATGAGGTTGTATGAATGATAATATAGTTCATATGATTGAGTGTAAATAAATAGAGAAATATTCATTGATGGGTTTAGAATTAGAGGACTTTAAAGTGACAGGTTAAAGCCCCCAACTTGGTGTATTATTTTAGGTTCTAATACGAGAATGTTAGCCCCCAAGTGGAGGGAATCCAGAGAACTCTAGAGTGAGAGCTAGTATCTTCCCTCGGTTTTCAGAACTATTCAAACTTTAAATTAGCCAATGTTCTTTATAGCAACTCTAGTAAGGGTAAAGAATGTTATTGCTCCTATTTGACACAACACAATTTGCATACTTCCACAACATAATTCCTATACTTATTACTGATTCATGATAAGAAGAAAGATATTTTTCTTATTAAGTGTTTTTTATTTACAAAACTCTAGTTATCCTTTTAAGATGTTACTGTTTTGTCAAAATATCAAAAATACAAAAAATATTTGAATTTTTATTACTGCAAAATATATTCAGTTTAAGTAATTGTCTATTTAAAAATAGAAAGTTTTCTAAAAGTGCATATTGTATAAATTCTCTGTGGGTGCGATATTCATGTCTTAATCAAAAAGTCCTATATTACTTGATAACGATACATATACTTGCGTAGTATCCCAATATATATAAATTAAAAGTTAATATCTTATTTTTCTTCATGATCAAGTTTTTGGTTTTGTTGTAAATTAAGGAAATATAAGTGAAATATAATCTGAATTATTGTTGTACTTTGTATATTAGCAGTATCACCAGGGATCACTCACCTGCATGTATGAACAAAAACACAAACTTGCATGTTAAACAACGATGTTACCTTGCATGAAATCCAAAACTTCTAGGATATTCATCAACCAAAACTAAAATCAACAAAGATAAAATTCACCGCAACAACATTCAAAAATATAAGATAACTCAAAATTTAATCACAAACATCACAAAACAACAATTGCAACTAAATTAAGACGTCTCTATCGAATGATCGGAAATCCCTCGGAGGAGGTAACATACGGTTGCTAACAAGGCTTCCCACGGTCTAAATGAAATTAAGGAACTCATGAGTTTAGTAAATTCATTTGGACTAAGTGAATCCAATAGAAAATAGTGGTCCCGGAATGAGGAAACTGTAGGATTCTAACTGGTGTCGCTCTAATCAACTTTAATATGCCCCATAACATTTAAAGAACTACAATCATAGAGAGATCTGATTTGACATCATAACTTGACACACTAGAAAACTTAAACTTGCCACGACAATGAGCTTGGAGCTAGCATGGTGGGCAACATGACCATCTTCAACAGCAAAACATGTCTTCCCCAACTAAACCAATTTCTTTCCTTAGAATTAAACAACAAGCCATAGGATTTTGAGGTTGCCTGCCTAGTGCAACATAAATCCTCAACTCATCTTTAGGCTTTTGTATAGCTTTGTTGTACAATCTAAGCCCTAACCGGTCTTAGGATCTCTTCGTCACGACCTAAATCCTCACATCTTCCAGGCTATTTGTGTGATTGTTTCACACGAATGTAAACCCTAAATTAATAAAATTGGCAGGATGAAACACTCAAATAATTTCTCCTCAAAATTGAAGCCAAATAATATGATAGATTGGGAAGTCACTGAGGTTCTCTTCCGGATCCATGACATCTCCTAGTTCTTCCTCCTTTGGATTCCAAAAAACAAAATGTTTCAAATTTGAGTCGTTCCCCTTTCACACATCTTTGTCTGATTTCATTGAAAAATCTTATCCTTTTAAACTCCTTGAAGATAATATTTCCTGATTTTTATCGAGAGTTTTCTTATCTAACATGTAATTAACTATAGGGGCTTGCCCTTATAGGAAGCTTGTCCTAACCCAACTTAATATAAACCATATTTAATTATTTATGTTAAATAGGGAAACTTGTCGGCGAATAAAATGGTTTCACAGACCAAACAGATGTCGTATATTTCTTAGTTTATTTCAAACAGATGTCATATATTTCTTAGTTTATTTGATCGAGCCTCATCTTCAAGTCTTGTGTTTATCCTTCGGAATAGATACAGGGTTTGAGGTATAATGCTCTTTCATTTAAACTATGAAAAATATGGGGTCAGTTTGATTTCATATATATATATGTAAATTAAACGTCCTTCCGAAGTGGGCGATGAGATTTTGATTCTGGCGGCGGACAGCTTCTAACAGGCAACTCCTCTAAAAAAAAGTGTTGACACGCCGTTGTAAAGTGGAGTCAACTTTATAAATTTTACACAACTATATTTTTCGGGATCAGTTGTCACTTGAATATTAGCGTAGAATTCTTGAATCACCGGAACAATGCATACTGTAGTGAAGTAGCAAAACGTTTCCTACTTTTGAGCAATAATTAGCCTTTTGATCTCTCCTCCCAGCTTCAAAAATGCTCGCTCCTTAATCATTTTCCTCGAGCCCATTTTGGTAATATAGTTATGTTGGGCCTTATAATTCACAAATCTCCTTGCATTGAAATCTCTCGTAGGCTCTCCCTTCTCTACTCTTGGAGCCATAAGAATTTCTATATAAATCCAAATAAATTCATAATATCTTAAATTAAACTCCAAAAGTATGAAGATTTGGTAAGAAGCTTTTCAACATGGGTTCTCTTAAACGTCTTCATAAAACTCTAAAAGTTTTGGATTTCCAAAATGTAGGGTAAATCCATGATGAAAATAAAAAATTTCTAGGTTAAAGTGAAGCCCTTACCAAGAAAAGATGAAATCCAAGACTTTTAGGCTTTAAAATCTCCTCAAATCCACCAAATATGAAGCCCTATGTTGAGTTTTGACCTTGGTTTAGAGGTAGGAGACGACCCAAGCAGTAAAAATGGCATTTTACATGGGTATTTTGAAGTTTAAAGTGATTTTAGGTGTTTTCGGGCAAATGAAGCCTCATGCGCCAATTTGGCATTTCTAGCGCCGCTTCTCTATAAAATGGCACCTCAGGCGCCAACGCAAAAATTTTTCAAATTTCAATTTTCTTCAAAAATTTGTCGTGTACCGCACCACCTCAACCTTTAATTAACTTAATTAAACATTTTTCTTGTAATTAAACAATTTTCTAACACATAATTTTACAAACAACACAAAACTCACATTTATATATAAAATCTGAACAATTACAAACTAATAGTTTTCAAACCAACAAATTTAATTCAGCGTTGAAATCAAGCCAACAAGCTAACGCTGAAATCTAAATATCAAACATTTAACAAAAAATACTTATGAGGCTCTACAATACATGTAAATCAAATCCATTACAACCACATAACAATAAATATAACTACAAATTTTGTACTAAACTAGTTCAAACATCTTCTTCACTATCATCATCTCGAATGTCTCCTATGGATTGGTAGTGCACGTACAAGTTGTAAAAAGCTCGTTGAGGAAATTCATCCGTCGAATCTTCTTCAATCCAAGTACTTTTCTTGAATATTTGGACCAAACCTTCTTCAATACGTTCTGTGTGTTTGAAGTATTCCTTCATCCACCAATCCAGGTGGTCAAACATTTCATAAATATTTCCAATTAAAAACATAAGATTCTGTACCTCTTTTTCCAACTTCTTAATTGTTTTCAAAAGCTCATTCAAACTAAAGTAAGGTTGACTAGACGATGAATTTTGAGATTCTTGATCCATTAATATATTCACATCGTTCTCCTCCCCAATTCCTATGTTGTTGCTATAAACTTCTAGGTCCATAGGCTTCAAAGGGAGAAGTACTTTTTCCCAAATTTCATAAGGCACTTGCGACTGGCTACATAGCAGGAATATGGTAGATGGATGTCCCAATTTAGAAGTCAATCCATTGATTATTAAACCCAAAACAAACTTTACTATTAAAGCACCAACATTAATAGCTCTTTCAGTTTGAATACAATAATTCAAATTCACACTTTCCTTTGTCACTTTACTGTTTTTCATAGTAGGATCTAATTTTGATGCAATAAAGAAATGTCACGCCTTCGATGCAGGATTCAATAATGATGAAGAAAAAACTTACATGTCTGTTATCTTTGGTCTCCCAATTTGATTTTTGATACACCTAAAATATATTGTGTTTTTAGACACATTTTTATACCTATTTTTGAGATATTGCGCTTTAATGGAAGGTATTTTTGTGTTTTTTTTTTGCAGATACAAGTAAAAATGGAAAAAAATGCTTAAAGGAGTGAAAAAGGATTAAATTTGGAGCAAAAATGTGAAAAATTGTGCAAAAGAGTTTTGGCGCCTTGTGCAAAAGAGTTGTGGCGCCTAAGCACCAGATCCGGCGCTTAAGCGCTGGTTAAACAGAGAAAGCCGCGTCTAAGCACCGAGACCCCGTGCTTAAGAGCCAGTGGCAGTTACTAGATGAGTAAAATTGGTTTTCACGAATTTTGAAGAGATTTTTAGGCACCCATTGACTTAATAGGTGGTTGTAACCACCATGGACGAAAATTATCATGAAAGGATGCATCTCTTGGG
>NW_018251343.1:262593-301094 GCF_001263595.1 Phalaenopsis equestris | reverse complement strand
AAGCCCCCAACTTGGTTTATTGTTTTAGGTTCTGATACGAGAATGTTAGCCCCCAGGTGGAGGGAATCGAGGAAACTCTAGAGTGAGAGCTAGTATTTTCCCTGCGTAGCCGGTCTTCAGAACTATTCAAACTTTAAATTAGCTAATGTTCATCTTTAGTAAGGGTAAAAAATATTATTGCTCATATTTGACACAACACAATTTGCATACTTCCACAACAGAATTTCTATACTTAATATTGATTCATGATAAGAAGAAAGATATTTTCATATTAAATAATTTTCTTCTACAAAAACTTTAGTTAGCTTTTTAAGTTTTTACTGTTTCGTTAAAATATCAAAATTACCAAAAATATTTAAATTTTAAATTCCTACAAAAATTATTTTTAGTTTAAGTAATTATCTTTTTAAAAATAGAAAAACTTTCTAAAAAGTGCATATTGCATAATCTTTCCTGTGGGTTGGATATTCAGGTCTTAATAAAAAAGTCTTATATTACTTGATAACGAGACGTATACTTGCGTAGTATCCAAATATAAATATATATAAATTAAAAAGTTAAATTCTTATTTTTCTTCAGGATCAAGTTTTTGGTTTTGTTACAAAATAAGGAAATATAAGTGAAAAATATCCTCAGAACTATTGCTATACTGTGCATAAGCATTAAGTACGGGATCAATCTTCATCATTAAAGTATTGATAAAGTTCATCCATATTAACTCTCGCAGGGAAAAAATTTGCATAGTGACAAATATGAAGTGACAAATATGAACACTTTCAGTGACAGATAGGAACACTTTCACTCATAAACATGTTATTTATTCTTGAAGGAGTAAATTATACCCACCTGCCTGAAACAGAGACTACTCCTTGGTTAATTCCATGAAGATTAGCGTAAAAATCCTTCACCACAGGAACTATTACAGCGGCAGTGGTATGACAAAGTACTTCTCATCGTCTTTGTGCAATAATTTCCTCCACTTGAGTATTTGGTGTGTTGAATCCTCGATTGATAAAGTCCCACTCCTTGATCAGTCTCTTCTTCATAAGAACACGATCGCACAACTTATGTGCATCGAAACTGACGAACTTCCTCTTGTTGAAAATTCTATATCTAGCGATTTCTTTAGAGTGGGAAGCCATATGATTTCAAAAATGGTGGCTTTCCCTTCATTTTCCCTTCTTAAATATCTTTAGGATTCAGTTTTAGGGATTTAATAGAAAGAAATCCCGCCAAAAACCGTAAAAAACTGCCTTTTGACTTGTTCTAAGTCTTTTCCATCACCGCGACACTTTTGGCGCCAACTCTTTGAAAAATGGCGCCTCTCGTGCCAGTTCAAATTTCTGCACCGCTTCGTTTTAAATCCAAACGACTCTCAAATTTCCACATAACAATAAATAAATATGTTTTAATGTATTTTATTAATATATACGACTCTCAAATACACATAATTCATAAAGAAAGCATAAATTTATATATATAATACTACTTATAGAAACAGATAAACAACAGAAACAAATAAAAATATGAGTTCCCTCTCACAAAGCGCTTGGTTTAATGTCGTCAACCTGACATTCCCAGTCATTACTCTGGGTGATCCAACATTACAGTCTCCTTAAGAACTGGTCTTTGACCATCAAAATATGATTTCTGTCTGTGCCCATTCACTTTATCTTCCGATCATGTCATTCTTTCATTCTCTCCTTATATATCCTAGCATTATCGTAAGATTCATTCCTAATCTCTTCAAGCTCATTCAATTGCAAATTTTTTTTCTCACCAGCATCTTTTAAACTAAAATTAAACTCCTTAATCGCCCAATAAGCTTTATGTTTCAATTTATGTTTCAATTCTAATCAATTCTAATGGTAAGTGACAAGTCTTCTAAAAAATTAATCTATATGGGGACATCCCTATAGGTGTCTTATAAGCTGTCCTATAAGCCCATAATGCAGTATCTAATCTAACAGACCAATCCATTTTATTAGGATTTGCAGTTTTTCTCCAAAATTCTCTTAATTTCATGATTAGATACTTTTGTTAGACTACTATTTTGGCGATGATAAATAGTTGCAATCCTATGTATAATATTATATTTTTCCATTATTTTTTTAATTCGTTTGTTCCAAAAGTGAGATCCTTCATCAGTAATGATTATTCTCGGCATTCCATATCTTGCATTCCATATCTTGTAAAAATATTTTTGATTAAAAATTTTGAAACACTCCGAGCATCACAGCGAGATAAAGCCATTGCTTCAATCCACTTTGGTACATAGTCCACTGATGCACTGTTTATTGTGTGTTTCTTTTGTAAATATTTTTCAATAGTACAAAACACACACGACAACACTAATAATAAATATGCAATTCAATCTCAATAAAAATAACTTTAGTAAAAATAATTTTATCTTTTAAATATATATTTCCAAATGAAGGTACAAATGATCTCATAAAATATAATCCTCAAACATCTAATATTTCAACTTCTAAAGTAAAATTTAGAGGCATTTCATTTCTTTTTGAAATATTGCCTACTCGCTGACACCGATCAAATATTTTTATATATATATTAACATCTCTAAATAGAGTAGGCAATAAAATCCAGATTGTAAAATTTTTTGAGCAGGCTTATCATTCCCAAAATGTCCTTCAGATCCACAATCATGCATTTTTTGAAAAATTTCTTCAATTTCTTTATAAGGCACACATTTCCACATAACTAAATCTTTGCATTATTTGTACAAATATGGGTCATCCCAAAAGTAAAATTTTGCATCATGAATAATAAACTTCCATCATGAATAAACTTCTTCTCTTGTTGTTTTGTCAACCCATATTGTAAAATACCACTAACAATGTAGTTTATAATATCAGCATACCAAGGTATTTCCCATTCTTTAACAGCATAATGTTATTCATTAGGAAAAGTTTCATTAATTTATTTTTCAAGATCAAATGTTTCTTCCTATTCCAGTCTAGATAAATGATCAGCAATTTGATTATCATTTTTTTTCTTATCAACTACCAAAAAATCAAATTCTTGCATCAGAAGTACCCTTCTAATTAATCTTTGTTTCACATCATTCTTTTGCATCAAATATTTTATAGCCGAGTGGTATATATACACAACACATTTAGTTCCAATTAGATATGACCTAAATTTATCAAAAGCATAAAAAAGCATAAAAAATGTGACCTAAATTTATCAAAAGCATAAAAAATGGCTAATAACTCTTAATTTGAGCATCATTTATTAATTTGAGCATCATTTAGAGTTTTACTAGTGTAGTATATAACTTTAAAAATTTTGTCATATATCTGCCCTAAAATAGCTCTGATTCCATAATCACTAGAATCACACATTAATTCGAACAATTTCACCCAATCAGGTGAAACAATTAGAGGTGCAGTGATCATTTTTTCATTCAATGTTTCAAATGCATTAAGACACTCTTGATTGAAATCAAATTTTGTATCTTTTTCCAAAAGTTGGCATAAAGACTTTGTAATTTATGAAAAATCTTTGATATATCGCTTGTAAAAAATAGCATGTCCTAAAAAACCCGTAACTCCTCTTATAGTAGTAGGTGGAGTTAGGTTAGATATTACTTGAATTTTTATCAGATCTACTTTCATGTCATTTTTTGAAATTTTATGCACTGAAATTTTATGCACAAGTACACATCTTTTCACATCATTCTAGAACTTTCTCTAAATGATTTAAACATATTTCAATTGAAGTTCTGAACATATAAAAATCATCCATAAATACTTTTATCCTTTTTTCAATCAAATCACTGAAAATTGATATCATACATCTTTGAATTGTCACAGACACATTATATAAACCAAAGGACATTTGTCAAAAAGCAAAAGTACCATAAGAACTGGTAAACATTGTCTTCTCTTGATCTTCTAGAGCAATTGGTATTTGATGATAGCTGGTATATCCATTTAAAAAGAAAAATCATTTGTGCCCAGATAGTTTATCCATCATCTGGTCCAAAAAGGGTAAAGGAAAGTGATCTTTCCTGGATGCCAAATTTAATTTGTTATAATCTATGCAGATCTGACATCTGACAACCAATGACTTTTCTTTTTGGTATCATTCTTTATTTTTATTTATCACAACAATCACACCTCCTTTCTTTAGAACACAGTGAATTAGACTCACCTAAGCACTGTCTGAAATAGGATATATTATTCCCGCATCTAACTATTTTAAAATCTCTTTCTTAACAACTTCTTTCATCATCGGTTTTAATTTCCTTTGAGGATCAACTTTTGGTTCAAGATGTTCTTTCAATAAAATTTCGTGCAAACAAATTGAAGGATTAATTCCATTAATATCAACTAATGCCCATCCAAAAGCTTTCTTATATCTTTTTAAAGTTTCCAACAACTTTTGTTCTTGTGCTTTAATTAATTCAGAGGATACAATAATAGGTGATGTAGATAAATCTCCTAAAAAGACATATTTTAAATGTGCAGAAAGTTTGTTCATTTCTAGTTCAAGAGGTTTCTCAATCGATGAAATCAAATTTTTGTTATTATCCATAGGATCTAACAATTCAAATTATTCCTGAACAAAATCCAATTCTTCATTACTCACTTCCATAGATTCATCTTGAATTATATCCTCATCCTTATACGACAAATATTCTTCTTCAGTTTTCTTTCAAATGTATTCGTGAAATATTCGTTACTTAAATAGTCATTAATTTCCATTTTGAAGCATTCGTCCTCTCTTCCTTTTAATGGATATCTCATTGACTTTGCAATATTAAATGTGACCTCTTGATTGCTAACTCTCATCGTTAATCATCTTTTCTGCACATCTATCAAAGCTTTTCCAGTGGCAAGAAATAATCTACCTAAAATAATAAGAATTTCTTTATCTTCCTTCTCCTCCATATCTAACACAATAAAATCTACAGGAAAGATAAATTTATCAACCTTTACCAAAATATCTTCTATAACTCCTTTAGGATAGGTAATCAAATGATTAGCTAACTGAAGAGTTACATTAGTAGGTGAAATTTCTCCTAAACCCAGCCTTCTGAAAATTGATAGAGGCATAAGATTAATACTGGCTCCCAAATCACATAAGGATTTTCCAAAAAATCTTTCGCCAATAGCACAAGGAATAATAAAACTACCAGGATCCTTAAGTTTTTCAGGAAGCTTTTTCTGAAGTATAGTGCTAAACTCTTCACTATATGTCACAGTCTCATTATCTGTAAACTTCTTTTTTTTTATTAAATATATCCTTCATAAACTACACATAGCTTGACATTTGTTCCAGGGCTTCAACAAATGAAATGTTTATTGTCAATTTCCTCAATAATTCCAAAAATTTTATAAATTGGTTATCTTTGTTTTTTTCTTCAATCTCTGAGGAAATGGAGGAGGTGGTCTTTCTATGTAATTTTAGTTATCTTTGTTTTTTTCTTCAATCTCTGAGGAAATAGAGGAGGTGGTCTTTCTATGGTGATCTTTTTATTGTAATTTTCATTGGTTTGATAAGATATTCTGACTCAAAATAAAAATCTTCATTAGATTTTTCATTTTCCTCCTCTTCTTTTTCAACTTCAACTTTTTTTTGAACTTTTTCTCTATTTTTTAATTCTTTTCCACTTCTAAGTTGAACAACCTTAATTTGTTTTTTGTTCTCTTTGTTCTGATTTTGTTCTGATCTTTAGAATTAACTTCAACATTACTAGGCAACGTTCCTGGAGGTCAATTGCTAAGTGATGTAGCAATACATCCCAATTGATTTTCCATATTTCTAATTGCAGCTCCTTGACTTTGTAATAGACTTCCCATTTGCAATATTAATTCTTCCATTAGTAATTTATTTTCCTTACTCTGCAAATTGTTATTGAAACTTGGAGTGTAATAAGGTTGTAGTTTGAATTCCCTTGATTGTTGGAGTTTCCCAATGGGTTTGTAGCATTGTTCCCTCATTACAAATTTATAGCATTAGAGTTATTGTTACTCCAGCTAAAATTCGGGTGATTTTTCTAACCAGGATTATAATAATTAGAATAAGGATTATTAGATCAATTTTTTATGGCATTTAAAGTCTCATACGAAAATTGGGATTCTATCCTTTGCCCCAATGAATTTTTCTCAACCACAGGAGGTGTCTGAGAATAATTCATTCTATATTGATCTATCTTCTTTGATATTGCAACAATTTGAGCAGCCAACATAGATATTGCATCAAAATAATGAATACTATCTACTCTTTTTGGGTTTACCCATTTAGAGGGTCATTGAAAATTATTAGTAGTCATCTCTTCAATTAAAGAATGACTTCATCAAATGGTTTTAACATTAATGATCCACCAACAACGACATCATTTATTAATCTAAGAGATCCAACCAATACATTATAAAAAGTATGAATTATTAACTAATCTAGCAATGCATTATGTTGACACTTCCTAATGAGATCTTTAAATCTTTATCAAGCTTCAAAAATTGATTGCCCTTCAAATTGACAAAAAGATATAATATTATTTCTAAGCTTAACAGTTTTCGATGGTGTAAAAGATTTAGATAAAATTTTTTATGATAAGTCTCCCCAAGTTCTGATTGATCCAAATACTAATGAGTTTAACCACATCTTAGCTTTATCCCTTAGTGAAAAAGGAAAAAGTCTAGGTTCGATGAACACTCAATCGTATTTACTTTAATGTAAAGAAGCTTAAAAATATGAGTTCCAATCCAGTTCAGAAATACTTGTAAATTCTCTAAATATAGAGTTTATGCATTTTATTTTCTTCATTTAAAATTTTTTATTAAGAATAATTATATTTACTATATTATATCCTTAAGCTTAAGAGTTTCTCAAGTCTTATACTTTAAAAAGATCATACGTGGAACCAATTTTTGAAGCTAAGGGATTCTTCCACCTGGATCGATGTTGCTTGCTCTGATTGTTTAAATATAACCTAAGAAAATATGAAGTTTTTATTTTTGGAGGGGAATTTACATAAATACCACCTAATTCCTTTCTATTTACATATCTAACACCTAAATTTTACCTATGTAAAAACTCAAGGCTTCAATTGAATTATGTTACGTTTCTAACACCTATGTAAAACTAAAAAAAAATTGGTTTGAAATAGTAAAGATATGTAATTTATTTTTTTAATTTTTTTTCTTGGGATGATTGAGAGGATTTCACAAATGTGCATGAATTTGATTATTTATGAGTGTTTGTCTTTCATTTTTGATTTATTTAATGTTGAAACTTGAAACTTGTATTGTTCAGACATTTGTGATTTCTTACAAATTTCTAATTTATTTCATGGTGAAAATTGACAAAGAGCTCTTGATTATTGAGAAGTGCTCATTGTTAAGTGAGTTATGTATCTAAAATTTTGTTCTATTTTGAAAGAAATTTCTGCATCTGAAGTATCAAATATGTGGTTGTCACTGTTCTATTTTAAACAATTTTACTAAACATGGGCAGAATAGTCATTTTTTCAGAAACATCTGCCCCACAACTGTTATCACACTACTGCAACAAACAAACAATCAGCTTTCCCGCAGTACCAGCACAACTGCAGTTGAATGGCTACAGCTGCGCCAAACAAACCCTAAATTACTTTGAAAATCTTATCATGCTTTTGTCATAAAACAACTCCAATAGCATAATCACTTGCATCACACATTAATTCAAAAGATTTTTTCCCAATCTGATTTTTCTCATAAGCTTTTAGGCACTCATTAAAATTAAAAATTACATCTTTTTCAACTAAATGGCATAGAGGCTTAGCAATTTTGAAAAGCCACTGGAAGAGCTTTGATAGATGTGAGTAAAGGAGAACTAACTATGCGAGTTACTGATCAAGAGGTTACATTTAATATTGCAAAATCAATGAGGTACTCTGCAAAAGAGCGAGATATTGAATGCTTCTGAATGGATATAAACGACTATTTAAGCCATGAATATTTCATGAAGACATTTGAAAAGAAATATGAAAAGAATATTTGGAATATGAGGACGATGATAAAATTAAAGAGGAATCTATGGAAGCGAGTAATGAAGAATTGGATTATGTTTAGGAACAATTTGAAATGTTAGATCGTACAGATAATAATAATAATTTGATTTCATCTATTGAGAAACCTCCTCAACTAGAAATAAAAACACTTCCTACACATTTAAATTATGGATTTTTAGGATATTTATCCACAATACCTGTTATTGTATCCTCAGAATTAACTGATAAGCAAGAACAAAAGTTGTTGGAAACTTTGAGAAGATATAAGAAAGTCTTTGGATGGGCATTAGCTGATATTAAAGGAATCAGTCCTTCAATTTGTATGCATAGAATTTTATTAGAAGATTATCATGAACCAAGAGCTGATCCTTAAATGAGATTGAACCTTATGATGAAAGAAGTTGTCAAGAAAGATATTTTAAAATGATCAGATGCTGGAATAATTTATCCTATTTCAGACAGTGCTTGGGAGAGTCCAATTCACTGTGTTCCAAAGAAAGAAGGTGTGATCGTTGTGACAAATGAGAATAATGAATTAATACCAACATGGCAAGTCACTGGATGAAGAATCTGCATAAATTATAGAAAATTAAATTCGGCCACCAGGAAGGATCACTTTCATTTACCCTTTTTGGACCAGATGTTGGATAGGCTAGCTGGGCACATATATTTTTGCTTTCTAGATGGATATGTCGGTTATCATAAAAAATTTATTGCTCCAGAGGATCAAGAGAAAACAACATTTACTAATAATTGTGGAACTTTTATTTTTTTTGAAGAATATCCTTTATATTATGTAATGCACCTGCAACATTTCAAAGATGTATGATGTCAATTTTCAGTGATTTAATTGAAAAAGGGACTGAAGTCTTTATAGACGATTTTTTGTGTTTGGAACTTCATTTAAAACATGTCTAAATCATTTAGAGAAAGTTCTAGAATGATGTGAAAAGATGAATCTAGTGTTAAACTGAGAAAAATATTAATTCATGGTTGCAGGAGGAATTATACTTGGGCATAAAATTTCAGAAAATGACATGGAAGTAGATCCTGCAAAAATACAAGTTATATCTAACTTACCACCACCTACTACTGTAAAAGGAGTTGGGAGTTTTTTAGGACATGTTGTATTTCACAAGTGATATATTAAAGATTTTTCAAAAAATACGAAGCCTTTATACCAACTTCTGGAAAAAGATACAAAATTTGATTTCAATGAAGAGTGTCTTAAAGCCTTTGAAACATTGAAGGAAAAATTGATCACAGCTCCTATAATTGTTTCACCTGGTTGGGAGAAACCTTTTGAACTAATGTGTGATGCAAGTAATTATGCAATTAGAGCTGTTTGAGGGCAAAGATATGATAAGAATTTTAAAGTTATATATTGTGCTAGTAAGACTCTTAATGATGCTAAAATTAATTACACCATTACTGAAAGAGAGTTATTAGCCATTGTTTATGTTTTTGATAAGCTTAGGTCATGTCTAATTATAGCTAAATGTGTTGTGCATACTAACCACTCGACTATTAAATATCTGATGCAAAAAAGGATGTTAAACTATGATTAATTAGATGGGTACTTCTGATGAAAGAATTTCATTTTATGGTTGTCAATAGGAAAGGAACTGATAATCAATTTGTTGATCATCTATCTAGGCTGGAACAGGAAGAACATTTGAACTGGAAAAAGAAATTAATGAAACTTTCCCTAATGAACAACTTTATGCTATAAAAGGATGAAAATTACCTTGGTATGCTGATATTATGGATTATATTGTTAGTGGTATTTTACCATACGGACTCACAAAACAACTGGAAAAGAAATTCATTCACGATGTAAAATCTTATTTTTAGATGACCCATATTTGTACAAACAATGCAAATATTTAGTAATAAGACGATGTGTGCCTTATAAAAAAAATTCAGGAAATTTTAGCTTACTCCATTTAGCGATGTTAATATATATATACATATATATATATATAAACATGTGATTGGTGTCAGAGAGTAGGTAATATTTCAAAAAGAAATGAAATGCCTCTAAATTTTAATTTGGAAGTTGAAGTTTTTGATGCATGTGGAATGGATTTTATGGGATCATTTGTACCATCATTTAGAAATGTATATATATTGATTACAATGGATTATGTGTCAAAATGAATTGAAGCAATTGTCATACCTCGATGTGATACTCGGAGTGTTTTAAAATTTTTAATAAAAAATATTTCAAGATATGGAATGTCGAGAATAATCATTACTGATGGAGGATCTCATTTTAGGAGTACACAAATTGCAAGGTTGGTGGAAAAATATAATTTTATGCATAGGATTGCAACTACATATCATCCCTAGACCAGTGTTCTAGCAAAAGTATCTAATCGTGAAATCAAAAAGAGTTTTAGAAAAAACTGTGAATCCTAATAAAATGGATTGGTCTGCTAGATTAGATACTGCATTATAGGCTTACAGGACTTCTTATAAGTCACCTATAAGAATTTCCACGTATAGATTAATTTTTGGGAAGACTTGTCACTTACCAGTAGAATTGGAGCATAAAGCCTATTGGGCTATTAAGGAGTTCAATTTCAATTTAAAAGATGCTAGTGAGAAAAAAATTATTACAATTAAATGAGCTTGAAGAAATTAGGAATGAATTTTATGATAATGCTATAATATATAAAGAGAAAATGAAAGAATGACATGATCAGAAGATAATAAAAAAAGTAGAATGACATGATCAGAAGATAATAAAAAAAGAATTTGAGCATGGATAGGAAGTTGTATTTTACAATACAAGATTGAAATTATTTCTTGGAAAACTAAAGTCTATGTGGATAGGGTCATTCATAATTGGAAAAGTTTATCCCTATGGAGCTATTAATATTGAAAATCCCAAGATAGAAAAGATATTTAAAGTGAACGCGCACAGACTGAAACTATATTTTGATGGTCAAAGACCAATTTTTAAAGAGATTGTAATGTTGGGTCACCCAGAGTAAAGAATGAGAATATCAGGCTGGCGACATTAAACCAAGAGCTTTGTGGGAGGCAACCCATATTTATCGTTGTTTATTTTTCTTATCTATTTTTGTTTGGAGTGTTATATATATATATATACATTCATAGTTTTATGGATTCCGTGTACTTGAAAATTTTGAAATTGAGAAAATATTTTAAAACAATTTATTTACCCAATTTTATGGAAGATTTGAGAATTAATTGGATTTAAAATGAGACGGTGCGAATTTTGGAACTGGCGCCTGAGGCACTATTTTCTAGAGAGCTGGCAATTGAAGCGCCGCGGTGACCGGAACGACTTAAGACATTTCAAAAGGTGGTTTTTGGAAGTTATGGCGGGTTTCCTTCCTAATAACTCCCAAAAACTAATTCTTAAACCTATTTTATAGGGGAAAATGAAGGAAGAGTCAATATTTTTCAAATCCAATGGCTTCCCGCTCTAAAGAAACTACTAGATTTAGAATTTTTAATAGGAGAAAGTTTGTCAGTTTCGATACGCAGAAGTTATACGATTGAGTTCTTGTGAAGAATAGGCTAATCAAGGAAAGGGGATTTGTGAATCGAGGATTCAACATTCCGAATACTTGAGTGGAGGAGATTATTGCACAGAGACGCTGGGAAGTGCTTTGTTATACCACTGTCGTCGTAGTTGTCCCTATGGTGAAAGAGTTTTACGCCAATCTTCATGGAATGAAGCAATGAGTTATCTACGTTTGAGGCAGATGTGTACAATTCACTCCTTCAAGAATAAATGATATGTTTATGATTGAAAGTGTCCCTTTGAAAGTGTCCCTATTTGAGTGTCCCTATTTGCCACTATGCAAATTTTGCCCCTACAAAAGAAAATATGAATGACCTCTATCGATTTCTTACTGATGAAGATACAAATTTGGAGACCAGAGATAATGTGAATGTAAGTTTTTCTTCATCATTATTGAATCCTACATCTAAGGCGTGAAATTTCTTTATTGCATCAAAATTACTTCATACCATGAAAATCAATAAGGTGACTAAGGAAAGTGTTACAAGAATAGTGTTATTATGAATTATGGTATTCAAACTAGAAAACCTGTTGATATTGGTTCAATAATTGTGATCAGTTTTGGGTTTGATTGTCAATGGATCTGCTACTGGATTGGGACATACATCTACTATTTTCCTACTGTGCAGTCAATCGCAAGTGTCTTATGAAAGTTAGGAAAAAGTGCTTCTTCCTTGGAAGCCTATGGACCCAGAAGTTTTTTGCAACTGCATAGGAATGGGGGATAAGAATGATATGAATATACTAATAGATCAATCATCCCATAATTCATCACCTATTTAGCCTCACTTCGGTTTGAATGTGCTTTTAAAAAGGATCAAGAAGATAGAGAAAGAGGTACAAAACCTTATGAATTCAGTTGAGAATGTTTCTGAAATGCTGGATCATCTGGATTGGAGGATGAAGGAACATTTTGAACACACTAAACGTATTGAAAAAGGTTTGGTGTGTATGTTCAAGAAACATGCTTGGAAACATGCTTATGTTCAAGAAACATGCTTGGATCGAGGAAGATTCGATAGATGAATTTCCTTATTGACCTTTTTACAACTTGTAACCAATCCATGGATCCATGGGAGACATCCAAGAGGACGAGAGCGAAGAAGATGTTTGAACTTACTTTATGCATGGAATGCGTATTTAGTATTGCTTACTTGTGTTATGGTGTTATGATGGATTACATTTAATTTCATTATTGAACTTTATTTGTGTCAGTTGTTGAGTATTTTGAAACTTAGTTTTCAGTGTAAAGATGTTTGGTTTGCTTTGGACACTGAATTAGATTTGTTGGCTTGAAAACTGTCAGTTTGTAATAGTGCAGATTATATATATGTGTGTGTGTGTGAGAGAGAGTGAGTTTTGTGTTAGAAATTTATTTAATTAAGTTAGTTAGAGGTTAATGTAATGCGATACATAGTAGATTTCCACAGAAAAATGAAATCTGAAAAATTTTGAGTTAAAAACCGCAAAATAACTGCAAAATAACAGAGTAAAACTCCATTTTTACTACTTGAGTTGTCTCCTGCTTCTAAACCTCAACTTAGGGCTTGATATTGGGTGGATTTGAGAAGATTTTGGATTTGAGAAGATTTCAAGAAAGAAGATTTCAAGAACTAAAGATCTTAGATTTCATCTTCTTTTGGTAAGAGCTTCACTTTAACTTAGAAATTTTTTATTTTCACCATGAATTTATCCTATATTATGGGAAATCTAAATTTGGGAATTTGTTGAAGAAGTTTAAAGAAAATCCATGGTGAAAAGTTTCTTACCAAATAACTTTACTTGTAGAGTTAGATTTTTGATCTTGTAATTTATTTGAATTTCCATAGATATTCCTATGGCACCACGTGTGAAAAGAGGAAAGCCTACAGAAGATTTCGATGTAAGGAGATTTGCCAATTATAAGGCCCAACACACAACATAACTATAATACCAAAAATGGCTCGAGGAAATTGATTCAGGAGCGAGCATTTGCTAACCCAGTTGACAAGATCGAGAGGTTGATTGTCGCTAAAAATTGGGAGAGATTCTGCTATTTCACTGCAATAGTTATTGTTCTAATAATCCGAGAGTTCTTTGCCAACTTGTGATTTACTACAGATGATTACATCTTCGTAAGAGGTAAGCAAGTTGACTTATTTAGAAGGAGGATCAATGCATTTTATGGATTGATAAATGAATTCCATTGTGAATATGTTGCATTCATGATGACCGACTTATCACTGGATGAAGCTGGATGAAGTATGGATGAAGTAATTGCTTTTTTGACTGATGGAAGAGGAGAATGGAAAATTAAAAACAATAAGAAAGTTAATTTCTCCATTTCCATGATGACTTTTTAATCAAAGACATGACATTACTTCATCTCTGCAAAGTTGCTTCCAACGAATCATCTGAGCGAAGTAACCAAGGAAAGAGCTGTGCTAAATTTCTGCATTCAACAAATGAAGGCAGTAGATATTGGTGCTCTTATAGTACATAATGCTCAGAGTATAGTCAGGAGTGGTACAACTAGTGGTTTGGATACCCTACCCTGATTTTCACTTTATGTGAACAATCAGGAGTAGAGTTTGATAGAAATGAAAAAAAGATGCAGTCATAGAAACCAATTGGGAAACACACAGTCCAAAGATTTAAATCATTTGCTGGATCCAAGAGTGAAGGTAGTGATAGACCCTCAACATTTGTCGCAGGGCCATCTACTTCTAGCTTTGCTTCACTTAAGAACATCATGGAGCAGCTTATGATCCATCAAATTGATATTGTAAATTTGCAAAATAGGATTGGAGGGTTAGAAGCAATGAATGCATATGACAATGATTATCAACAGAGGAGAGTTCAATTTGATATAGCATATTAGGAGAATATCAGGAGGTCGTGATTAAATATCTTACAGGTGATTATAATGCGGAATTTTAAACTTTTCCCAGTTTTACTCCTTATGTGTCGGATCATGTTGAAGAGGAAGAAGAAGAGGAAGAAGAAGAAGATGATGAGGAGGAGGAAGAGGATGATGGCTGATGTTTTAAGAGTTTGATATGTTTGTTTGTTATTTAGATTGTTTGATTATTTGTTTTCTTTAAAAATGTTGTAATAGGAACTTTCATGTAATGTTGTACTGTGGACTTAACTGTAATAAAAATTGTAGATTTTTATTTTTATGCATTTTAATTATTTTCTATTTCTATTTATGTTTTGAATTCTTAGCAAATCCTTTGAAATATATTGTGTTTCATTTAATGCTTTAAAACCTGTATTTTCAAAGTTAGCACCTGTAGTATACCAGAGTCCAATTTCATATTCAGAAATCCTCTACAGGTTAGTTTTATTTTTATGCGTTTACTATTTTCTTTCACCTAAAAATTTTTTATATTGAACATTTTTAAGTAAATTACTTAAAAATTTAAGTTTGGGGGAAAGAAGATTTTCTTTTAAAAAAAAGTAAACTAAATTTTATTTGTCCTCAATTAACTATATTTTTAAAATTAATTTAATATGACCTTGAATATTAATATTTAAAATCTACAGGTTAGTTTTATTTTTATGCGTTTACTATTTTCTTTCACCTAAAAATTTTTTATATTGAACATTTTTAATTTTTCTTTCCACCTGTATCATAAATTACTTAAAAATTTAAGTTTGGGGGAAAGAAGATTTTCTTTTAAAAAAAAGTAAACTAAATTTTATTTGTCCTCAATTAACTATATTTTTAAAATTAATTTAATATGACCTTGAATATTAATATTTAAATTTAAATGGCTATATTTATGTTTGTAAATATTATGGTAAATTTAGGTAAAAGTTTTTAATAACGAAGGTCAATTCTAAAGTTAAAGATATTTAGTATGAAAGGATAAGACTATGTTTTTCTATTTAAAGTAAAAGAAATTATATTTTTGAAGTGTTAAGAATCTTAGAGTTTCTTTTAAGAAGAAAAGAATGAGACTTTATGAAAAATCATCAAAATTAATCTGAATTTATAAAGTGAAGAAAGGAAAAAAGTTTTAACTTTAAGAAGAGGATAGTGACATTCAACATTATTAAAGGCTATCCAGATATAGTAATCCTCACTTGAAAAAGAAAAGGAAAAAAAAGATTGAAAAAATCCTAAATATAAAAAAAATATATATATATTTGAATGTGAGGAGAAGCTTGAGGGGATGCTTAATAAAAAATTGGCTTCACTTGAATCAACTTGAGGAAAAGGCTTTATTACATTTTCTAAACTTGTATTTGAGTATTAGCACCCTTAATAGTAAAGTTTTCAGGAAATTCTTTTTCATATGGATATTTTAAGTATCATTGATATAACAAATTACAGTTTTTCTTGAAATGAATGGTGATTCATAAATCTTAGATTTGATTACTAAGAATTGAAATACTTATAGTTTTAATCTAAGTTATTAAAAGTTTTTCTTAAATTATACTATTTTATTTATTAAACTAAAGTATAGAATTTTATAAGTTAATTTCTATCCTAATTCATATTTTATTCTTAAATTATACCATTTTATTTATTAAACTAAAGTATAGAATTTTATAAGTTAATTTCTATCCTAATTCATATTTTTATATCGTAAAAGAGTCACTTGAGGACAAGTAACATTTAAGTTTGTGGGATTTTGATACACCAAAATAATGTGTTATTTTAAGCATATATTTTATGCTTATTTTCTGTGATATTGCACTTTAAATAATGATATGTTCATGTTTTTATTGCAGATATATCAATTTTAGGCATTTGGAGCAAAAGTAGCAAAAAGGAGGAAATTTGGAGCTAAAATAGAGAACTTTGTGATTCTGACACCTGAGGCGCCAGAACTGGCACCAGAGGTGCCAACTTACAGAGAGCTGATGCCTGACGCACCAAAACTGGCACCATAGGTGCCATTAGACAGAGAAGCGGCGCCTGAAGCACCAGAATTAACGCCTAAAGCGCGAGAACCTAGAACAACACGAACTTAAGTAACTTGGCGCATGAGGCACCAGAAGCGCCAGAGAAGGTATTTGATAGATTAAGGCGGTTCGGGATGAATTTTTAGCGAATTTTGAAGGTTTCAAATGTTTCAAACGCCCCATGGAGTGATTCAATGTGTCTAGACACTTTGGAAGGCTCTTTAATGATTGTATATGTCTCTTGAATGAATGGACATGTTTTTTGGGATTCAAAAGGTGTGACTTTTGGAGAGAATTTGGGCAGGAATTTTGAATTCTTTTTAAGAGGAAACAACCCCTAATTAAAAAGCGAGGGAGTCCAGGGTTGTAAGAGAGGCGAGAGAGAGAGTTTTGGTGGTGGCGTGAGAGAGAAGAGTGAGGGACTTGGAGATTTTCTTCTAAAGGTTGTAAGAGGATAGGGAAAGTGAGATATTTCTTCTTCATTACATTTATAAGAGAGAGTTAAGAGTGCCTGTAAAGAGGGAAAGTTCTTAAAGGTAAGTTATAGGGATTTTCTTGGGAAGGAGTGTGTGATAAGTTATATCTTTTATTTCTATATTTTATAAACTTGTTTTTATAAATGAAATTGATGTTTTGTTGTTTCTTTGTCATGAATTTTGAGTAGTCTTCTCTATCATTCTCCTTACTCTGAGATATGGTTTTGTGAAGAATTGATTTTGTTTTATAAGGTTCTAAATTTCAATAATTTGTGATGATTCAAACTTCATCTTCATTTACTTTTCGATCTGACAAATTAAATTGTTAAAATGTGTTAAGAAACATATGATCCGAAAGGGTTATAATTTCTATAACATGGTGAGAGTCACATTTAATTTTATGGGTGAGAATGTAATCCATGAGGTTGAGTGCAAATAAATAGGAAAATATACTTTGTTTGACGCACAATTGGAGATTTTAAGGTGACAGATTAAAATCCCCAATTTGGCCCAGTTGATTGGAAACTAATGCGAGATTGTTAGCCCTTAGACGAGGGAGAAGTGGGAGCTCTGGAGTGAGAGCCAGTATCCTCCCAACCTAACCACGGAATTAGAGACTAAACTCTGGATTAGTCTATGTTCTTTATACACTTGAAAGAGGGTACATAATAAGATTGCTCTAGATTATCAAACCTCAAATATTCTTAACTGTGAAAGTAGTAGAACCAACAGAACAAAGAACCTTATCATCAATCCATGAATTGTATTGTCTAAGGAGATTCATAGACTAAAAGCTAAGGAAGGAAAATTAAATCAAAATTTATGACTGAATTTTATAAATGAGACAATAATAGGGCACACCTCTCTCAAAATGTAAAAATATGCTTATGAAAAGAATATGTGTGTGTCTGTGTGCACTGGAGAGGTGGTCGGGGGGGGGGGGGGGGGGGGGGAAGTATAATTTGGTCATTAAAACAAACTACTTAACACAAACTTATGATCTTTTCTAAGTTAGACAGTCATTAAAAGACCCATTGTGCTATGTGCCACAACTTAAGTGAACATGAATCTTGTTTCCAAATAGGTAGAAAAGAATCAAGTATGTTTTGCATTTAAAGGGCATTCAATGATATAATATACTCTATCCTTAATATGGAAGCATTATTAATACTTGTGTTTATGCCACATCACGCATGTGAGCTAGCCTTGGTTCAATTCTAGGCAAGGGAATTCACCCTTATGATGAGCATAGGAGGCACACACTTGACCTAGGAATTCAAAGTTGCAAGGGAAAACTCCAAAAATTCATTTACTTAAAAAAGTAGTCATAGGCCATGCAAAATTAAGTAACATTTTATGAAAAAAATGATTTTTACCTAACTTTTATTTTAAAATTGGCACCAAATTGTTATGTTTTGTAAACAAATTTAATTTATCATAAAAGTCTAATGTATAAGTGTTTTCTAAACAAACATAATAATGAATAAAACAGGTAAAAACATCGCTCATATAATGAAAAAATAAGTAATAAATAAATAAATAAATAAATTTGTTAATACATTAATAAATAACAAAAAGCTAGTATTTTTAATATACTCTTGTAAAAAAATGAGATAGTCAGACTTCACATATACAATATGATCTTAAATCTATACAAAAATATGCACTTAAACCTTAGGTCTGAGATATGAACTACAACAACTTATCTCGCCTTCACATGATTGTGGTTCACACACTCTGTAGTTCTCTTACTCATATCTTAGTTTCTATACAAACTCTATCTTGTCTCTAAAAACTACATCATAAAAACTAAAATTTATAGACAAAAAACCTTAAAAATGGATACCAACATTCACAATATAGTAAAGCATATAAAGCATAGGTAAGAATAGAAAGCACTTATAGAAAATGCATTTCATTTTAGTTATTTATATCCCCTCCACTGTGGACTTGAATCCTATACAAGATATGTATATATTCCTAATTTAGCGCACACACAACATACCTAATAAATAAGGAAAAAAGTAATCATAAAATGTGTGGCTAGCACAAACAAAAATATTATAATGGCAAAAAAAAATCATAATTATACCCTTACCTAGACTAAATAAATATTTACGTGTTTTTATTATCACATTTATTGTCCTAGTCAGTGTAAGTAATATCCATATAATCTTAAGAAGACTATTAAGTCTAGTTTTATCAAGAAGATACAATAAGACTAAGAAGTGCCATACTAATCTAATATTTTTTTAACATATATGTATAAATAAATTTTCTTAAAATAAAATTAATTTTTACAAAAAATATTTGATCTTATATATGCTCTCAAATATTTAGAAAGACATATCATATATTATTTGTCTTCTAAGGAAAATCATGTGGGATTTGATTATAATATAGAGATTTTTTTTATCCAATGGTTATACTAACAATAATGACGATTTACATACCATAATCATAATCATATTATAAATTTATAGAGATACAACTAGAGAGGTGCTAACACTTATAACTGAGATTTACAACCAAATGAGATAATGATATAAAGGGACTACCTAAGAAAATATGGTTAATTATATGATTGATACGCTACCAACAAAATTCCAACATCCGACACAAATATTGAAGCATGCCACACTCTTGAAGCAACCTTTTGGGCAAGAAATGCTCAAAATTTGATTAAAAGTCATACAATGCTTCAATTTCAGCAAACTAATACACAGACTGATCGCCTCGATGAGAGGACAAAATAATACTAATATTGATTCAATTTGAACAAAATCAAGCTCTAATCAAGCCACTAAATCATGTTTGAAAGTTTTCCAGACACATTTGGAAGGTCAAATAAACGTTGAATCTAACGAGTTCATAATTAAATCGAGCGTCTCAACAAGATAAATCCAGTGAGCTTAAGATCACACTCAATTCTGACATCATTAAGACACTTAAATGTCCATCAAATGCCGTATGATCGAAGAAATCTTCAAGTCATCTGATCAAGGTGGTTCATACTTCATTAATTGCAACCAGAACATCATAAATAGAGCCTCACCCCACTCATGAGAAAGGGGAAAAGCTTCAGGTCTGAAGAAGAACTTGAAGCTTAGAAGAGTTGAAGTCCAACATTAGCTTGTCGCCGATTGCCGCAGACCACCAGTCACCGACCATCTCTCGCCGGTCGCCGCCGTTCACTATGGGTCGTTCGCCCACTTCTTACAATAAGTTTATTCGTGCACTGACATTGTTACTTCGCCGAGTGTTCAACCCTTTCTCACATGTGGGACGAGGGACTGCATATGTAATATCTAGTTTATAATGTATTTCTTCATAGGCCTCGTAATTTTTTCACTTACTAGATTGAATTTTTCACGTAAAATTTTTTAATATTTCTACTGATTATTTATTTTATCTAAATATGCGTTGAATTTTCGCAATGCTAAAATTATAATCCGTTAATTTAGTTTTGGGAATTTTCTAGCACACATCTATGATAAAAATGAAGGGATATGTTTTATCAGTGCGACGGAGTATAGTTCTGCCACTCTAAGGTCACATAACATGTGTGTATGACCTTTATGATATGATGGATGAGCATATGACACGATCAAGTGTATGATTAGATGTTTACAACCCCGTGCAAGTATCTGATTAGATGTTTACAACCCTGTGTGCAATGTACTTAAATCTTTAGAAAAATGCATTATACAGGCTGGCTTGTTGCACGATGAGCCGCCATTCCATTTCCTCTAACAGTCCTTTTCTTCGTCTCTCGTTTTTCTATATTAGATCACCTTTCATCCCTCCAAGGCGCACGATATTACTTTGTTCTTTGCGGTTCAGGAGATGCTTCTGATTCGTTCTTTTCGCACCCAGCTGGGCTCTGGGGCTGCCCGCGCCTTCTTATCCACCTCCGCCGCTGCTGTCGAAGCGGAAAGGGCGATCCGTGAGGGTTACCGGAACGATTGGAGCAGGGAAGAGATAAAATCTATATACGATTCACCTATCCTTGATCTCGTCTTCCATGGTGTAAGCTCCTAGATTTCAAATATATTTTAAACTTTCCCTTTCTGGGATTTCGGTTTTTAAAAACGCATTATTTTCTGAGCCCTTGTGGTATCTTTTCTCTCGCATTTTCCGCTGAATGGCGTTTTATGAAGCGTTTTCCCTCCTTTCTGTTCCACAGCAATCGTCATTACTTGTGGATAGTTACAAACTTGTAATCCCTTTTGTGCTTGTGAATATAATTTGAATCAGCCCTTTGCTTGGGATGAAATTTTTTTCTTGAAGTCTTGTTTTTGAGTGATTGTTGGTGTATCTCAGATATTTATGCAATTTGAACGATTTATTTTCACATATATTATGTTTTCCTTACAGTTAATGCTGTCAAGTTCAGAAAACACAGGTGTAGCATTTGCATGCATGTACCTGGTTAACTGCAAAGCATTTACAACATTCTGTTCAAATGGCTTTACCTGCTCTACATGTAATTGGTTCAGGTTGCTCTGTGAGCATAGCAATATTAGTGATAGCATATGCATTCATGTGTTTTCTTTGAACAATAAAACTTTTACTAGCGCTCCAAGTGCTTTTGACTATGTTTAGATTGACAAATATTTAGGAAAGGGGAAATAATAAGATTTAAAATGGAGAAGAAGTTAATTTCTTTTGATTATTTGGTTATGAAGGAAAATTCAAATAAAAATATGATAAAAGTTTGAGGAATGTATATTATATCTTATGCGGCGAGCGTCATCCAAAAATTTTCATGCTTGCATAGACAAAAGTTTTTTTAATGAAGTTAAATTTCCTATGTTGATTTATTTTACATTGGCATTTCTTCTTATATTGTCAGATGATATAATTTATTCTGTGGAAATTGATGCTCGAGCTTATATTATAAACAAAGAGGAGTTAAAAGAGGGTAAAAACAAAGAAACTACCAAGACTTGTAAATTGAGAAGGGTATACAAGTATAAAAACAGAAGTGAGAAGCAAAAGAATATAGCATTGCAACAAAACAATAAAATCTCTATAGTGGAAAAATTAAAGTAAATGCGGGAACATGGTTAGTATGAACGAGCTCCAACCACAACAACATAGACTAAGCTCAAGTGTAAATCATTCAAGAGTAGTAAAAGAACAAATGGACCAAAATAGAAGCACTAGGTTGAGCTTGAATTGTCTTTGTTCAGAGCTTGCATAACTTGAAAGATCACCATAATTTATGAATGAGTAACCGTCAGTGTAGACTCCTAAATAGATCCAAGTACTTGGCAAAACAATGGGTCAAAAAAGCCCAAGAAAACTAAGAAATGATTCTTGAAATTAAGAGTGCAAATGAGTCAAGCTGAGCTTGAGCCACTCTTGGCTTATGCTCGAACATGATTAATTAATCGAGTTTAAGCATAATTCCGCTAGTTCGAGTTGGTTCATGAGCTTACTTGTTTATTAGTAAAGAGAAAATATTTTTTATTCTAAGTATTTTTTTAATGACAAATAATTTTGAGAGAAATAAAAAAAATCACTTAATATAAAAAATAAAATATAATTTTAAAATATATCTAGTAATTTATACTTATACTCTTAAATTTTTAATATATTTTAAGTGCATTTTATATTTATTATTTTTTAATGAGCCGACTCATGAGTTAACAAGCCGAGTCAGGGTTGTTTTAAGCTTTTCTTGTTAGCTCATCGTACTTAGCTCGTGAGCCATTTATCATTGGCATGGCTCTATTACACCCTTACTTGTAGTAGTTATCGAACTAGAGACTTTACTAACAAACAACTGATAACATAACACAAAAAAATGGAGGACCAAAAAGACATAGCAATCTAGATTAGTTGGAAAGAAAAGAAAACTAAAAACAACCTTAAAGTGTCGTGAAGATCAACATAGTTACAACATTTAGAAGCCATCCAGGCAATAAAAAACATCCTTCTAATTTTCCTAATGCGTAAAAAGAACTCTTTTAATTGCTCTTTGATACACCAAAAAAATATTCAATTTTTAATATATATTTAGAACTTATATTTGGTGATATTGCACTTTAAAGGAGGATATTTTCATGTTTTATTGCAGGTATACTAAATTTAGACATTTGGACCTTAAAGGATGCAAAAAGAACGAAATTTAGTTTCAAAAGTGCGCCTAAGCGCCAGATTCAAAGAAGACGGTGCCTAGACACCAGATTTTAGCGCCTAAGCTCTAGAGACGGTTATCTTCACAAATGCATTGAATTTGGACGGATTTTGAAAAGGTGCCTATGGAGACTCTTGAGAAATTCATCCCTAGATTCTGAAAAGTGTTTTTATGTCAGAAAAAGTGGTGTGAGCATCAAGGTGTGGGAGAGTGTGGTGTCTCTAAGAGTTGTAAGAGGAGAGCAAAAGTGAGATTTCTTCTTCCTTAAATTTCTAAGAGAGATTTGAGTGTTATTGTAAAGAGAGAAAGAGATTCAAAGGAATTTCCAGGAATTTGCTTGGGGAAGAGATCAAATTAAGTTGTTTTACTTTTCTTTCTTATTTTGTAAACATTTATATATAAAATACATGTTTTGTTGTATCTTTCTCATAAATTCTGAGTAGATTTCTTTGTTCTTCTCCCTACAAACAGAAATGGTCATGTGAAGAATCAAGATTGTTGTGCAATATATTAATTTCATATTTGTGATGATTCAAACTTCAAATTTTCTTTACTTTTTGATCTAGTAAATTGAATTGTTAAAATTTGTTGTGAAACATACGATCCGAGAGGGCTATGTTTTTTACAACGAAGTAAGAATTACATTCGATTTCATGGATGAGAATGTAGTCCATGAGGTTGAGAGCAAATGAATAGGGAGATATTCTTTGATGGGCGTAGAATTGAAGATTTTAGAGTGACAGACTAAAATCTCCAATTCGGTCCAGACGTTTGGAAACTAAAGCGAGATATTAGCTCTCAGATACACCAAAAAAATATTCAATTTTTTATATATATTTAAGGCATATATTTGGTGTATTGCACTTTAAAGGAAGTTATTTTCATGTTTTATTGCAGGTATACTAAGTATAAGCATTTGAAGTTTAAAAGATGCAAAAGGACGAAATTTAGAGTTAAAAGTGATGTTTTCAAAAAATTGAATTGGCCCTTAGGCGCAAGAAATGGCGCCTTTAGCGCCAGAATACAGATAAGATCGTGCCAAGGCGCCAGAATATAGAGATGATCGCGCCAAGGCGCTAGATTTCGGCGCCAAGGCGTCAGAGACGATTATTTTCACAAATGCATTGAAATTGGACGAATTTTAAAGAGGTACCTATGTAGACTATTTGGAAAGTCGTCCTAACATTATAAAAGAGTGCTTTTATGTCAGAAAAAGTGGTATGAGTGAAGGAGGGAGAGAGAGAGAGAGAGTTCAAGGGCGTGGTAAGTGTCTCTAAGAGTTGTAAGAGGAGAGAAAAATTGAGAGATTTCTTCTCCTTACATTTTTAAGAGAGATTTGAGTGTTATTGTAAAGAGATAAATATATTTAAAGGAACTTCAAGGCATTTTCTTGGGGAAGAGATCGAGTTAAGTTGTTTTACTTTTCTTTCTTGTTTTGTAAATATGTTTTTATATATAAAATCCATGTTTTGTTGCATCTTCCTTCCTCCTGAATTCTGAGTAGATTTCTTTGTCCTTCTCCCTATAAAGAGAAATGGTTACGTGAAGAATCAATATTGTTGTGCAATATTTTAATTTCATATTTATGATTATTCAAACTTCGAACTTCATTTACTTTTCGATTTGACCAGTTGAATTGTTAAAATTGTAGTGAAACATACTATCAGAGGAGACTATGCTTTCTACAACAAAGTAAGAATCACATTCGATTTCATGGATGAGAATATAGTTCATGGGGTTGAGTGCAAATAAATAGGAAAATATTCATTGATGGACGTAGAATTGAAGATTTTATGGTGATAGACTAAAATCCCCAATTCAGTCCAGATGTTTGAAAACTAAAGTAAGATGTTAGTCCTCAGGCGAGGGGAATGTGAGAACTCTGGAGTGAGAACCAGTGTCTTCCTAGCCTAACCGCAGATTTAGGGACTAAACACTGGATTAGCCAATGTTCTTTGTCGCTCGTAAAAAAGCAAAAAAAAAGAATATAATTGCTCTTATTTTACAGAATATAATTTTTTTCAATTTGATAATTCACTGACTATAATTTCGTTGTAAGGGGGATGATGCTTTATTAAATTTGAACTCTTTATCACAAAACCTAATTTAGCTTTTAGTAAATTTAACTTTGAAATTTAGAGATTAATGTAGTAAACGTAGCTTCTTCAGTGGCATTAAACAAATTTCGATCTATTTTCTTACTTAAATTCTCTATAGTACAAATATTGTGCTTTTGTGTGATTTCTCTAACAAATTTTCACCTTCCTATGGGATCAATACTTAAGACTCCATTAAAGCCCTTTATCACTTGAACGATACATATACTTGCGTTTGCAATCTAGTGACGATTTGAAATTTAAAATACATCTTAATTCACTAGGTGTGACAACTTTAGATATTTTAAAGGAGAAAACTTATTATGGTAAAGTAAATTTTATTGTGATTAATCTGCATATTTTTAATTATAGTTACCTTGTGTGTTGTGGTGTTGAAAAGCATTTATAACGCAAAAAAAAGTTCCACATCACTCATCTTCTATCTCACGAGCCATTTAATACAAACTCATAGAAATTTTGCTATGAAAATTAATGTTATAAACTTTGTTAGTCTTTTCTTTCTAGGTGCACCACTAACTATTTGTTAGACCGATGCGTACGGCGTTGTCCTCCTTGTGCTCCACTTAGTTGACGTTAAGCTTGCCAAATAATTTTAAGACCTATGTTAGATGCAAGTCTAAAATGACAATTTAGTCATTTGTTAGTTATTATTGTGGCAGTATAACTAAGGCTTAATATGTTTAGGGTTATGTCATGTATGATTGTTACCTTGAATCTTAGGCTTAGGGTTTGGGAGAGAATCGCCTAACCCTCGAATTGTAGGTTTATCTTTTATTTATTGTAGATTGTATCATTTTGATTTGTTACCAGTAGAATAAAATTTATTATTTTTGCCCTTGTTTTTACGAAAATTCATTTAGTTATAATCAAATTGGTATCGGAGCATTCAAGGCTGCTACTTCGCTAGAATTATTTCTCGTTTGCATTTGAGGCCACTGCTTTGCCTCATATCATTTTAAAATCGTCAAGGTGCCCTCCCCGTCTAAGTGACTGTCCTGCCTTTGTCGCACGACATCTCCTTCATTGCCGAAACTTGTGATATAATCTCAATTTGAGCTAGTTGAGAAGTCGACAACAAGATCATGGTGTCGCCTTCATGATCAAACCTCATGATACAATTACGATTTGAGCTAGTTGGGAAGCCAACAATGGATCATGACATACATAAGTTTCTTCTTCATGATAAAAAATAGTCCTAAGACTAATTGTGGCCAAGAAAGTAGATGTTTTGAAAGAAAAATTAGAGAGAGAAGTGGGCCAATTAGATCAAGAATAAATGAGCGTTTCTCATTCATGAAGGGTTGGTTCTCATCTATGGCGGGATGATTCACTACCCTGGAAGAAATTACAAAGAAAATTACAACATTTCACTTGTCATGATTTGGCTTGATAACTTAGAATTAACTGAGTTAGGAACTGTGGTAAGATGGTATTAACATGTCATTTTCTTTCCATATATTTTTTTCAGAAACTTTCAGTATATAAAAAAAATCACAAATAATCCACAAATACCTATAAAAAAATTTAAATTATCCAACAGTAACAAAAATATGTGCAAGTAAAACTTTTAAATTCACACAACAATATATCACAATCCAAAAGAATATATCACCAAAAAACTACAAACACATCATAACATGATATCTATCTGTTGTAGTCCTCATCCTATAAACTAAATCTCTCTTGTCAGCTATATATCAACATATAATTTTTCTTTTCCTTAAGGAACTTATAAATTTTAACACTGAGTTGACTTAGTGAACAATTATAGTTTTAATATGTATTAAATTATTTTTCTAAGGATATGCATGAATGATTAAAATAAATGTAGTTCATTATTTTATAAAATTGTGAACTTTCATTTTAATTTATATCTTTTCCCGTTTCAATTTAAGTATTTACTCTTTTTAACCTCTTTAAGAGTTATATCAGTATTACAGTCATGCCAGAATGTACTGGGTTCAACAGGGACTTACAATATCTTAAGGGTTTGTACTTCTGGGCAACTATTGGCTAGAGTAAGGATAATTCATGGAGTCATGTGAAACTAAATGGAAGATTGCCCTAACATATTTTTGACGCGGATGCTTGGCTGAACCGGCCACCCTGTACAACAAAGGTTTGGGTCCTATAAGGTGCTGGACCAGCCGACTATCCCAAGGAGGCAGGTATATCGCCTCTTCCCCCTTGAACCCCACCCCCCCCACCCCCCCTTCCTATTTGCTTCCCTTCTTTTCTAGTCCCTTTCTATCCTAGTCCTTTCCTCTTCTATTTCCTTTCCAATTCCATTTCTTTTCTATTTGATCCACTATTATCTATCATATATATGCTGTGTGTTTGCTTGGGGAGGAGTTTTTGGATTCTCTGATTTCAGTCTGATGCCTCTAAGACGTTTCTCTCTTCCTAGGGCTGTTTTCGACGATAAGAAGGCTCTGGCTGGAACTCGTCCGAGGTAGTGATTATCCTCGCTGTTTTCCATCTCCCTTATGCTACTAGCTCCATATTCCCTCCACTTGCTCGCTGCAATCTCTCTGACTCCTCAACCTTTCTATTTCTCTCCGCCGCACACGCCTCTAGCTCCGTTCACACCATTGCCCAGGCCTCCCGACCCTTACTTGCTGCCGCCAAGGGCCTCCAACCACCACACCAGCCTCTCGACACCCCTTATTGCTGATCAGACCTCCAGCAACCTTTCAGCAGCTGTACAAGCCCATCTAGCCCTCTTCCCGCCACCGCATAGGCCTCCCGACCATTCTCTACTGCCGTCTAGGGCCTCCAGCCAAAGCACAGGCGTCCAGGCCTTTGTCTGCTGCTGACTAACCTCTGGCCACCTTTCAGCAGACTACTGGCCTTTCCGACCTTCTTCCTGCTGCCATCCAGCCCTCCAAC
This sequence comes from Phalaenopsis equestris, assembly GCF_001263595.1. NCBI lineage: Eukaryota > Viridiplantae > Streptophyta > Magnoliopsida > Asparagales > Orchidaceae > Phalaenopsis > Phalaenopsis equestris. Next base: position 272,992 of record NW_018251343.1, on the reverse strand, counting down.
CATCATCCAACCAACCACCGCAAATCCGAATCCCACCTTTCCTGCTGTTACCGCCATTCCTCCTCCCTTCCCCCTTTACTACAACCCACTCAAGGGTGTCTTTTTCTTGTTTGTGTTGGTTTGTTGTTTATGTCCTATATTGGCGAGCCGCCGTTGCAACTTTTTGGATTTCAACAATATTATTATATGTTTATTGTGGTTTGTGTTAACTCCGGTATCAGTTTTCCCATTTAATGATTAATAGACTGAATTGTTTCATATATTGATTTTAATAGTTAGCCATTTAGAACTACAATTTTTTCTTTGTTATCATAAAGTGGACAAGGAATCCTTAGCATTGCAAATTTGGTTTCATTATTAGCATAGTAAGGTTCAAGTCCCTGTGTGTTTCTTTTCTATTTATCTGCAGTCTTTAATAATTGTTTGTCTTCCATTTTTTGCTCTGAATTCTATAAAATAGAAACACAGAAAATCACTGATGCTTGATGTGAAGTGTCACGGTTTAATGGCTTCTGACAGGCTCAAGTCCATAGGCATGTTCACAAGTTTAGAGAAGTTCAACAGTGCACGCTTCTTTCTATTAAAACAGGTGGGTGTAGTGAAGATTGCTCCTACTGCCCACAGTCCTCAAGGTATGATACTGGACTAAAAGCCCAGAGGCTAATGAATAAAGATGCTGTACTGGAGTCAGCAAAGAAGGTATAGTGTGAAATATAGTCTTTTCTTATTCTTTAATTTAACTATTCTTCATGCTTTTGCATTTTTATTGATTATAAAATTAATTTGATGGGTTTAGTTTTGTTGACACATCTCTTAGAAAGAGGATGACTTTCAAGCTAATAGTTTCTATGTCTATAGTCCTTGATGCATGAGATTGGTGAAAGCATTTCCTGTTGTTTGTTTTTGCATTCCATGTACTAAAACAAGAATGCGATCATCATCATCCACATTGTCTAACGCCTTACCCGATCATTTTGGTTTGGCTTTATGAATACTTCCCCATCATTTCCATTGATTGCTACATGAGATTTTAAATTTTGTTTGCATTTTTAAACATACTGTCCTATCAACTTGCCTTTATTGACGTATTGGTTGTCGAAATCTTTTATCATTTTTTTCTACAATTTTATTTTTGATAGATGATAATCCCATTATCACCCTTATATGATTATTCATATTATTTTTTTAGTTTTGCTAAACATCTATCGTAATTTTTCATTTTGTCATAGTTAATTTGGTTGTTGATGACTTCTAAAAACTTGTGGATATATTGCATGGATGCTCCAATTTTAGCTATATATAAACTAAATTTTAAATATCCATCATATTGTCCTATCTCACAGTACTCTTGAGAAATTTCTTTATTTGAACAACCCAATTTTATCCATACATATTTTACCCACATCTATGCTCCTAATCTTATGTATCATACTTTGAATATAATTAAACCTATCACAGTTAGATCTTTCCAAATATTGTCCCATTATAGTTATAACAATTACTACAACATCCACCTAATTGCCTGCATAAACTTAGTATGTCATCATTGTCTCATGCTTTTTAATTAATTTTTTTTTTAAGCAAAATCCCAAAATAGACCCCCGACTATTAAGAAGTGTTCAATTTAGTTCCAGAGTTTTAGAATGCTCCTATTTAGTCACAAATTATTAAAAGTTGCTCTAAGTTGATATTAAATAATATTTTTTGTTAAATTTCACGATGACCTGCATGAATTGAAGGGTATTTTGTCTTTTATATTATTATTTGAAATTGATGTGGTTTGTATATAAAATTCTTTTTTATTTATTATTGGAAAATTATAATTTTTAATTTGCATTGATTAATCTTTTCACAAAACTTATGCTTTTTTTTTTCAAATGAAATTTTTTGTTGGATCATCATTTGAACACACAACCTTATGTTACAAATAAAACATACATACATAGATATATATATATATATAGATATATGTATAGATATATGTACATATATGTATACATATATGTATCCATATATGTACATATACATATAATATATGTACATATGTACATATATATACATATATGTACATATACGTGCAGAGACGGGCCGCATGCCTTGTCCAGTGGGTAGGCAGGGTCACTGTAAATCCCCTCTGGCAAGGGTTCGATCCCTACTGTGGTGCATGGGGGGTCGAATTATAGGCACATGACGTAGGCTCTCATCATGGGGCCGGATTGCGCATGAGAAATCGATATTTGGGCCTCTGCCAAATATCGATTTCCTTAAAAAAAAAAAATACCCCACTTCATACCTGTTCCTTTTCCGCTCCTGAGTGCATTCCATGAGTTCATTCCACAGACTATTGAAACACTGGTTGACACGATGCCACCTCTTCCGCTCCTGAGTGCATTCCACGATGGCACAATATTTACACGACACTCAGCAATTTGTTAGCTGGCTCCGCTCCTAGAACCAGAGGCAGAGGCAGGACCAAGCTGGCTCGTCTCTAGCAAATTATTTTCTGCGAGTTTTGAATTTAGAGTTTTATCAATGTTTTATACTTTTTAGGATGCTAGTATCTGTGTATCGTTTGGATAGGGCGCCTTTATTGGGTCCTCTCATACAATCTTTATATACCTTTTCAATTTCAATAAAATTAGCTCTTGGGCATTAAAAAAAATAAAAATTAAAAATAATTATATACATATATATATATATATATATATGTATACTGAAAAATTTTTGTATAAAAATACAAGTACTTTGCTATCAATCATATAATTTTATCATTCACATATATAATATTTTAAACATCAAATAAATTCATACATATATATAGATATGCGCACACACACACGAAGAGACAGATAGACATGTACATATATGTATAAATACATATGCACATAGGTATATATAGATATGTACATATACATACATATATGTATGTATATATGCATAGTTAGTAATTCTTTTCTTTTTTTTTTTTCTTGAAACTCTATCATTTTCTTGCTGTCTTGTTCGTCAGGTGAGACTTTTTTTTCTCCAGTATTAATAGAATAACATGATCGAAGTCTTTTAGTAGTACTGTAGATAAATTATCCTGAGCTGTACTTTTGCTTCTCGTACTACCATATCATCTTATAAGGTCAATGACATGCACCTATAAGTCTAGAGTTTCATAGCTTAATATTCCACCTTTTATAATAATTGTAAAAGAAGATTGATTTTTATTTCATTATTCCAGTCTTGATGTATAATTTCAGGCCAAGGAGGCTGGAAGCACCCGTTTCTGCATGGGAGCTGCTTGGAGAGATACAGTTGGCAGGAAAACTAATTTCAACCAGATTCTGGATTATGTTAAAGAAATAAGGCATGCGTTAAATTTTATAAAGTATCAATAGCTTTTGTTGCGAGCTGCCCAGTTGGGCTAAGAAGTTCACCTTTTTCGGCATCATTTCCTTACTACTGAACCTGATTATTTCATTTGTCTTATCCTTTCCTTGTCCTTGATGATATGATTGATCATCTATGCTATCCGAAAATTGTTAAAATCATTTCTGTAATTCATGTGTTGCATTTTGATAATCTCGACCTTTGCTACATAATCTGATTGCAGAATAGGACTATTCCCGGACAATTTTATTTCAGCAAGCCACGTATGCTAGCTGGTTGTTTCTAAACTATATGTTAAGAGCTTTAGAAGGATCTTAAACAGCAATTCAATGGACTTTTAATGACGAGCTACTAATGTATCCATGACCTAGAGGATTTTCAGAACTTTATTTTTTGTAAATGCCACATAGGGCTGTGAATGAGCTGAGCTTGAACAAGCTCAGCGCTTGTTCGTTTTTGTAATAACTGAATAATAATAATAATAATAATAATAATAGTTATAGTAATAATACAAAAAAGAAAATTTTAATTTTTAGGTTTATTTCAAGGAAACAATTATCTCAACGGTTTTGTTTAAGGAGATGAGTGCTCTGATATCGGAGGAGGCCCAAACCACAAAAGAAACACGATATTGTTGCTAAATTGAAAGAGATTACAAGCACGATATTTGGAAAGTAGGAAATACCGAAAAACAAACACAAACAAGTAAACAATAAAAGATATTTGCGGGAGACGATGATGATGGAGAATGTGAGGAGTTGGTATGAGAGGGCTTCGGTGGTAATAATAGCAAGAGAGGGCTGCGATTTTTGTAGGAGTGCTGGACAACTGCGGAGAAGAGCAGGAGAGTTGCGATGGGTGGAAGGAGTGCTGGACAACTACTGTGAAGAGCAGGCTGTCTACGGTGTTTGGAGGAGTGCTGGACAGCTGCAGAGGAAGAGTAGGAGGTGCTGCGGGGGAAGAGCAGGAGGTGCTGCGGTGGTTGGATGGGCAGGCCTGCGAGTGGCAGCGGGAAAGAAGTGATTGTGGATGGAATGGTGGAACAACTGCAGAAAAATGGACGTACGATAAGATAAATGCCTCCTCGGGACTGAGCTACAGCCGGAGCACCTCCTAGGACGAGGGATAGCCGAAACACTTCCTCATCTTCGGATACAACCCTTGAAGGAGAAAACAGGATGCCGGTGGTTGTCCAAACAGAACGCTAAATTTTTAAGTAACAATAATCCTTTCCTTATGCAAAACAACCTCTATATATAAAAGGATTAACACTTATATTAGGCGATGCTTTTAGTTAATAAATAGAATATAATAGACAATGATTTATAGTAGGCACTATTTTAAAATTAGGAAGAGAATAAAAATAATAAGAATTCATAATTTAGACAATGTTTATAATAGGAAGAATTCAGAATAGGCAAAAATTAAGAAAATAATAGAAATTCAGAATTGGCAAGTGCTAGGAAGGAAAGATGGAAGAAGGAAAAGGGGAATATGAGGAAAAGAAAAGAGTGAAAGGAAACAGGGGAAAGGGGGGCGACACCCCTCCCCACTTGAGGACTGGTTGATTTGTCTCCAAAACCCCGCATCAGTCTCCCGGGGTTGGGGAGCTTCCGCCTCATTTGTTTAAGCTTCCATATCCACAACTACGATGTCAGATCTGCGACATTGAACATGGTTGAAATGTTACAATCTGCTGGTAGGTCAATCTTGTAGGCATTGTCGTTCCAGAAAACATTTTGGTAGAATAGGTATTCGTCCACCTTTTGCAGGCCCTGAGCTGGAATTGTAGGTAGACAAGTATTCTTAACACTTAGGTATCGAGCTATTCCAGGGTATCCTGCATCTTCCATTACTCGCAATCGGCTAAGTGCAGATGAGGAACTGGTATGGGAGGAGAAATCAATGCTGTGGTGAAATTTGTGGCAGGTTGCACTGCACTCGCTGGCACCTCCTCAGGATAGACCTCTACTTTATTGATAGGACTCGGATCTCATTGAAGAATTTTTGTCCCCATCAAGGTCCTAGGGCCCATTATAAAGTTGGTATTCACCTCTTTTGTCAAGACATCTGGCGATGGGTACAATGCTGGACTGAAAATAACCTCTGAGTAATTCCCCGTATTATTTCCGACATAGCATAAAATGACACCACCTCTGGCATGTTGGACCACCCTCCATAAGGATAATTCAGGAAGGGAAGGGGTCTATACATTTGAAAAACCTGCAATGCTCTGGTTTGTGGTGGTCCTGGATTGTTGGTCGGCTCCTCAAACTCATGCCCTTTTTGGATATCCCAAGTTAGTCCTGCTGATGTTCCTGTCATCATTTGTGAAACAGTAGCTCAAGGTACCACCACTTCATCCTTTTCATTAATGCCTATTATATCAAGGTCACTACCTTTCTGAACGACTACTATTGCCTCAACTGGAATCTCTATATCGAGATCAACTGGAATTGATTACGGATTTTCCTTATTGGCGGACAATTTTGGATCTTTTATGAAGCCTGCATCTCTTTCTGGATCGCTTTTTATCTATTCAAGTAGAAGCTGATTCTCGTTTATGTCCTCACCGACTTCAATGCCTGTGGTGTCGTTGCTCAACTTTTCGATGATGCCCAGCTCGGTTAAGTAGATCACTCCCCTGGTTATGCATTCTGCTTCAACATGTCGCAAGCCATGACACTTGTAACATTTTTTGGTTGTGACAGTTTTGCAAATTGGTTTTGCTGGATGGTAGCAAGGGGTTGCTAGGTGATGCGGTCTCTCCACGCGGAAGATAGAGTTTGTGACTTTTGACGGTATTAAGTTAGTAGAAACTGACGTCGTGTTTTCTTCTTCATCTTTATATCTTCTTGTTCCCTCAGAATTTTCAGATCATGGTTGAGGGTAGTCTTCCATTGGATTTCATCTTCTATGTTTGTTATCCACCGCAGAAGTTGACGGATCTGTCGTTGTATCTCCTCTTCTTGGGGAGGCTCAGGCATGTATCTTAATGGTGGCATAATTAGGGTTTAGGAATAGGAAGGAAAAATTTTTAGTGGAGGGGATATAGACTTTGGAACATTTGGCAGTGGAACGTGTATTGGGTGGTAGGAATGAAATTTATGGGTTATGGTGGATTAGGGTTGGCTTAGCTTTGATACCAAATGATATCAGAGGAGGAAGCTCAAACCACAAAAGAAACACAATATTATTGCTGAACTGAAAGAGATTACGAACACGACACTTGGATAGCAAAAAATACCAAAAAAAAAACACAAACAACATAAAAAATAAAAGATTTCCACGGGAGACGACGAGGACGGAGGCTGCAGGGCGGTGGTATGAGAGGACTGTGGTGACAACAACAAAAAGAGAGGGCTGCGATGGTTAGAGGAGTGCTGGACAGGTGCGGGGAAATTTTGGAGGGTTGCTATTGGTGGGAGGAGTGTTGGACATATACGGGGGAAGAGCAAGCGGTCTGCATTGGTTGGAGGAGTGCTGGAGAGCTGGAAGAGCAGCAGGGGCTGTGGTGGCTAGATGAGGGTAAGTCGGTGATTGGAAGCAAGAAGGAAGGAGCGTCTGTGGTTGAAATGGTGGGAAGTGTGCTGGACAGATGCGGGGGAAGAGCAGGCGGTCAACGTAGTTGGAGTGCTGGAAAGCTGCGGGGGAAGAGCAGGAGGGGCTACGGTGGCTGGATGAGGGTAGGTTTGTGATTAACAGCGGGAAGGAGTGACTGTGGTTGGAATGATGGAACAGTTGTAGGAAGACGTACGTACGATAAGATAAATGCCTCATCGAGGTCGAGCTACAGCCGGAGTATCACTCGGTTTCTTGGAGACGATCACCACCTTGGACGATGGACAGCCAAAGCACTTCCTTGCCTTTGGATACAATCCTTGAATGGGAAAGCAGGACACCGACGACTGTCCAAACAAAATGCTGAATTCTTAAGCAACAAGAGACCTCCTACCCTAAACAAAACAACCTCTATATATATAAGAGAAATTATGACTTATTTTAGGCAATGCATTTAATTAAGAAATAGAATACAATAGACAAGGATTTATAATGGAAAATATTTTAAAATAAGGAAGAGAATAAAAGTAATGAGACTTTATAATTTAGACAATATTTATAATAAGAAGAATTCAGAATAGGCAAAAATTAATAAAAATAATAGAAATTCAGAATTGACAAGTGCTAGAAAGAAAAGATAGGAAAAGAAAAGTGGGACTAGGAGGAAAGGAAAGGAGGGAAAGGAAGAAGGGGAAAGCGGGGTGACAACCCTGCCCCTCTTGAGGACCGGTCGGTTCCTCTCCAAAGCCCCGCGTCAGTCTCTTTCAAGCCGAATGAAACAGAGAAGAGACATAGAACGAGAGTGGGAGATAGAGCGTGGCAGTGTGAAAAGTAAGAGTGGAATCACACGCTTCTCAAATTGAAGTTTCGACGTCATGCAAAGGAAAAACTGATTGGTGTTGAGGAAGACAGGAACCCTACTGTGCAGTTGGGAATAGAGACGGGCTTTGTTGTGTTTAGAAAGGCGTCGAAGCTGAAGGTAGAAGCATAGTGCTTGTTTTGTACAGGGCAGAGCAAGAGAGAGAGGCTGCTTTCATGCCCTGGTGCGAAGTAGAAGCGAAGGTCTAGTTGAATTGAGTGGCTCTGCATGAGGGTGAAAAGCTGAACTCTGCGAAGGAAGAACTGGAGACGAGCCTCATGTGAGAAGGACGGTGAAACTTTTGAGGAGGTAAGGGTTTTGGGTTTTGGGTTTTATGTTTTAAGTATATAAAGTATTGGTTTATTTAAGTAAATGTTGTTAAATTGATTTTAGGTTTTATCAATTAAAATTAGTGACTATAAATTGACAAGCAATGAAATGATTGAGAGTGACTGAGATCGGCATCTGTGCAACAGAGAAGGAGATTAAGGGTCCATTTGGGGCAACTAAAGTTGTTTGAAGGAACAACTGAGAAGTTGCTGTGCAAGAAATTAGTTTTTAAAAGCTGTGGTGACTATTACAAATTTATTTTATTTTTAAAAAGCCAGACTGCATCTTTCTGACTGCCACCATGTATTAACAACTAAGGTTGAAAAACAGCTTCTTGCACTGAAATTTTTATAAAGCAGCAAGAAAACAGTTCTCCAAACAGAAATGTGGTGGTGGTCTGAAAAACAAAGCCATCAAAAAATTGTCCCAAACAGTCCGTACGTCAGGTAAGTTTATAAGTAAAAATTTCAATTTTAGGATTTTACCTAAAACTGAATACATGGAATGTGATTTTAGTAGTAGTAGTCATAGTGACAAAAGTGTAACTTTTGGTGATCAAACTATTAAAAGGTGTGAACGATTTATATATCTTAGGTCTGTTATTCAAAGCGATGGTGATATAAATGTGGATGTTAATAGTAGAATTCAAGTTGGTTGGTTGAAGTGGAGGAATGCTTCAGGCCTTTTGTGTGAGGGAAAAGTACCACTTAGACTAGAAGGAAAATTTTATAAGATGGTCATGAGTCCTGCTATGCTTTATGGCGTTGAATGTTAACTTTTAAAAGAGAAGCGTAATACTAAATTAAGTGTTGCCGAGATGAGAATGATTAGGTGGATGAGTGACTTTACTAATAGAGACAAAATGTGAAATGAATATATCCGTGATAGGGTTGGTGTAGCTCCAGCGAAGAAAAAAAATTAGAGAGAGTCGTCTTAAATGGTTTGGTCACATTAAATGTCTCCATCTGAGAATCTGATTAGGAGAGTAGATGTTTTAGATTCGACTTATGTTAAGAAAGGCAGAGGGAGACCTAGAAAGACATAGGCTTATTGTATAAAAAATGATCTTAATTTATTAAAACTAAATGAATATATGACAGTAAATAGGACGCGATGGATAAAAAGGATTCATGTAGTCGACCCCACGTAGTGGGATTGAGGCTTTGTTCTTGTTGTATTTGAAAGCATTAAGTCTTGTTTTATGAACTAATTTCAGAAATTGAAGATCTTGATTAGTGTAGAACAACATATTAGAAGATGTAACCATGGAAGCAGCAAATAAGAAGTTTATTTGAAATATTATGTTAAATAATTAAATTTATAAAATGTTTTATGAAAATTTTATTTAAAACTTATCAATTTATGATATAGAGCACCTTTAGTCTTTTTTAGACATAAAAGCATGATATAACAAATTAGATATGAAGAAACTTGATTATTGATATAATATTATCATTTACATTTATATACATTCAATACAAAAGCAATTAAAAGTTCTGGGTGACGAGAATCATCAAATAGGCAAGGTGAATAATTACTGTTTTATCTGTACTAAATTTTGCTCTTTTATTTTCAAAATGTTTGGTAAGCTCTCTTATAATCAAAAGAAAATAAATGAAAATGACATGTCTGTTTTACAATTACAATTCTTTTATCTTTTGTATTGCATTAAATGAAAAGTAATTGTACTTAATGATTGAAAGAAATTAATTCTAAATTAAATAAAAAATAAATAATTAAGCTTATAAAGAGTCACCCCCTTATGGTACTAGTGTGTAATATTATTGTAGTTGTGTACGTTAAATGAAAAAGAAAATGAAATGAAAATATTTGTGCCTTATGATATAAAATAGAAAAAGGTTGTACCTTTATGATGCAAAAATGTAAAATATTTTATTGGTGCTCTCGAGATGACTTCTAAATGGAAATTGAAATGAAAAAGAAAATTATAAAAGAATGGAAAATGTAATTGATTTAAGATAATTTATTAAAGAATTTTATAAAATGAAAAATATAAAACTTGCTATAAAAACTTGATCAACATATTTCTTTGAGTATTCATATTGACATTTGCATATTTTTTTATAACCCCGTAGGAAATTTTATTTCACAAAAATAAAATTACAACAAAAGGAAAGGGAGACCTACTACACCCCCCATACAACTCACACAAAAAAAGAAACAAAAACCTAAGGTTCCTCTCTCAGAAAAAAAGAAAGAAACAACTCACCCCACCTATGAACCCCCCCCCCCCCACAAAAAACACCTCAAAAA
>NW_018251343.1:257100-262419 GCF_001263595.1 Phalaenopsis equestris | reverse complement strand
CCACCCCCCCCCCCCTGAGCCCCCCCCCCCCCCCCAAAAAAAAGCACTTAAAGTAAATCAGAATAAACTAGATACTTAAGGGCCAAAGGAACTTTAGTTTAACAATTGTAGCAGATGTAAGAAAACTTCCCAGCTTTGCCACCCAGTTAGCTACCTTGTTTCCATCCCTTTTTGTATGAGTCCAGCAAACGCATATATCTTTGGTTAATTTCACAATCATCTTCATTTGTATATTTATGCTCTAATAATGTTCTTTATTCAACCTGCAATACTTCCATAATAATAGAGAATCCATTTCTATAATGATATATTTCCAGCTGTAATGTTTAGAAGTCATAAGACCGAAAACAATAGCATCCACTTCAGCTACAGGGGGTGAAACAAGAGCTGCTGGAGATGCAAACACCTCCAACACCAGCCTTATTAATTTTCTAACTTCCATCTACATGATCTACTAAGTGCCATGTTTCATGATCTCCAAACTTTGATATAGGCGGCACTGCTATATGGGCGTGTTGGATCTCATGCCTCCGACATCGTAGTGTATTGCTCTTGGGTTCTTGACAGCAAAAAATTATTCTCAGGCATTGTGGTGTTGCTCTACTAACGTTGGGGTGTTATCAAACTGACGTGGCGACGCTATGTACTTGCGTTGAGATGCTGGGTCAAAATTTGCAGTTGTCCTTCAAACAATTTGTTCCACATGTATTTTTCTTACATAGAAAAAAAATGAACTAAGGAAAAATATAAAAATAATATAAATTTATGAAAAAATACCACATAAACACACTACTTTGTACACCTATCATTATGCCTTATGTTAAATTTTTTAAATGGGTCAAGTTCGAGTTAGCGGGTTGAAGGGTGGTCGGGTTTGGGTTGGATTTCTGCCTTGGTTAATACTTGGGTCGAGTCTTGGTCCAGTAGTATAAGGATGACTCAATTTTGGGTCAGATCCAAACCCCCACAAATCGGATTTGATCCCCTAGGAGATGAGGAATTGATAGAAATTCTTTAGAAATGACATCATCTGAAGTTTCTATTAGAAATCTTATCGAGAAAGATTGTCTTAGGGGAGGAAGCATGGCTTAGAATGAAATCCCAGAATAAATTTGATGTCGTTAACAAAAAAAAGAAACTTAGTCTCCAAAAAAATTTCTTTAGTAACCAACTTACCTCCCCCTTCTTACACACTGGCCCCGTTTGAAGCGGCAATAGGGCAGCGGCGGGGCGCCGCAATATTTTGCTGTTTGGGGCTGCGGAGTAGCAACGGTGGGCGTAAACGTAGGCCGTAGTTTCGACCCCGCTGCCTGCTTTTCTCGTTTGGCTATTTACGCCGGTGCCCTCTTTTCATTTCCGCCCTAACCCTCTTCCTCCTCGTTTTCTTTTTACGCAAAGTGGAAGCTACGATCAGTTGCTCCTTTTCCTTCTCTTCTCCCACGTTGCTCACGCTCCCTGGTTCCTCTTCTTCTCCCGCTTTTCTCACGCTACGTGGTCCCTCAGCGGTGATTTTACTCTTTTACTCTACCTCCTCTGTTCCCCAGCGGTAAGCACCTTTATTCAACAGATGCGAATGCTTGTTCGTTGGATTTGTGATGTTAGATTTGTAAATACTGTTTGGTGGTATGGATGTGACTGCTAGATGCTAGATTGAATTCTTGGTGGAATTCTTGGTGGATTGAGTTTGATAAGTTTTATGAAAAAAAAAAATTTGAGGATGTGGCTTGGGGGTGACAGTAATCTGATGTTAGATATTTTTGAGTGAGGGTCAATATTGGCTGTGGCGTGTTCATTGATGTGAATACACATCATTTGGGTGGTCTGCATGAAGATCTAACAAGAAAAACGGAAAAAAAAATTAATGTGCATGCGGCTTGGGCATTGATGTTAGATTATTCTTATTGTTCTAGTCAAAAGGACTTATCCCCACCCCATCTTCTAAATTGCCACGAGACTTCTAATATTTACAAGATTTTTATCTTGGCAAAAGGATAAGACATTCAATTTTTCCTTATCTAGCGGTTTATTCTCGTTCTACAATCTCTTCCAGTCATGTTTTGGAAGCTAAATTGTCGTTAATGTAGCATGCAATTGTTACCGTTGCTGCAGGGACATGGGAATGGAAGTTTGTTGCACGCTAGGTATGCTTGAAAAGCAACAAGCATTAGAGCTTAAGAAGGCTGGCCTCACAGCATATAATCATAACCTTGATACTTCAAGAGAGCACTATCCAAACATAATAACCACCAGAACATATGATGAAAGGTTGGAAACACTTCGATATGTCCGTGAGGCCGGAATTAATGTCTGTTCAGGTATATTATTTTCTTTAATTTACTCGACATTTTGGAAAGTAGTAGATTCTGACTTAAAGCATAGTTGATGAATATTTTTTTTGACTGTTCTGCCCCATCAGAGAATATGTTGCTCTATCACCATTACCAAACCTGAGTTTGGTGATTGTTCACATATGTTCTGAGATGGTCTTGCAGTTAGAAAACCTTTATAACTTTGGAAATTGCAGAATTCCTACCAGGTGTGTTGTTTATGTTGTGAAATGAGATGCTGCCCTTTTATAATTCAGGAGGAATCATTGGTCTTGGTGAAGCTGAAGAAGATCGCGTGGGTTTATTGCATACCCTAGCCACCCTTCCTAACCATCCTGAGAGTGTTCCCATTAATGCATTAGTTGCAGTCAAGGGCACTCCTCTTCAAGATCAGAAGGTAATCTTATGGCTTCTCTTCTAATAGAATGGGATTATATTAAAGCATATTGGTGATTTTTCAGGTTCTAAAGCTGTTGTATTTCTTGCTGCACTGCATTATATTGTTCGGCGGGTTTGTACTCTTAAATAGAAAATGATAGATTAGTTATTGTTTAGGTGGTAGCAAGTTTTGAGCACGATTTGAACATGATTTAATTCATATCTCACAAAAAGAGTATATAAAAAAATTAAAAACTTTAATCCCTTGCATCCCATTTCTCTCCATCTTAAATCCCAGTTTTGCTAAATTTGGGCATTCAACCGATTAACTTTAATCCGGAGCATCACACAAATTTCTCTTTTCCTTCACAATGTTGTTTGTTCCATTGATACTTTCTCTAGCAAATTCTTATTTTGATTTTCTTGGTTATGGAAGGTTTACAAAATTTGGGAGGGAGTTAATGGGGAAGAAAGACAATGGTTTCAAGTGGTAGGTGTGTTGCATTAAGTTTATAATTGGAAATTTATGATGTTATTTTGGTAAAATGTGATAATTTATTAAATTATTAATATTAGTGGACTTAATTAAACAATCACACAATAACAATAACAGTAGAAACAACAAGACTTTATCCCTCTAAGTGGGGTCAGTTACATTGATTCTTTTTCTTTATTGTCTTATTTTGTATAATATTTTTATTTAATTTTAATAATTTCAGATAATATTTTATGCAACATGCCCAAGTCTTTTTAGGTCTACCTTGACTTTTCTTAAGTCAAATTTAAAACATCTACTTTCCTAATTGGGTCATGGAGATATTAGTTTCACATTTTTTCATTAAGAGTAAAGCTACTCATCCACCTGAGCATTCTCATCTCAGCAACACTTAATTTTATGATAGCCTTTTATTGGACAACATTCTACGTCATAAAACATTGCAAATCACACCACCGTTTTATAAAATTTTCCTTCAAGTTTAAGCGGTATTTTTCTATCACCAAATAGGTGCGATGCATTCCTCCACTTCAATCATCAACTTGAGTGCTACTAATAACATTCCCATCTATATGAAGATCACTTTGAACGATAAACTTAAGATATCTAAAACGTTCATTCCTTTTAATGAATTGAATACCCATTTTTATACTCCTGCTGTAAATGTCTTGTAAAAACATTCATAACTAAAGCAAAATGATATGAGTTTAAATTCTTTCTCTAATGTAATCCATTTGAAATAGGAGAATGCTTGGTCCATCCTCCTTGTATTCGAACACAAGTAACTATTTATTTATCTTTATTGATTGATATAAACAGTGTCAATACATTTTTAATTTAGAATTCTCCAAAGTACTTCTCTTGGAATCTTATCATAACATTTTTATAAATCAATTACAATCAAATGCAGATCCTCCTTACTCTCTCTGTACTTCTCCAGCAAACCTCTTAATAAATGTTTATCTTTCATAATAGACTTGCCCGACATGAATCCAAAATGATTTGAGAAATTTTTGTATTGCGTTGTAACCTATGGTCAATAACTCACCCATAATTTTCATGTATGACACATTAACTTAATTCTTTTATAGTTTGTACACTCTTATGCATCATCTTTATTTTTAAAAATAAAAACTAATAGACTCTTTCTCTGCTTATCAGAGATTTTTTTTTGTTTCAAAATAATATTAAAAATTTTAATAAGCTAAAAAATCATGGAGCTCTTAAATATTTGCACACTTTTATTGCAATACCACTAGGCCTTATTTTCTTACACTTCATTTTTTTAGAGCCTACTCGATTTTTATTTTATTAGTGTGATGGTAGAAGTAATTATCACAACTCAGTCCTGTGCCTTGAATTAACCAAGCCAGGTAGAGACAGTTAGATGGTGGAAATTAAGTTTTTTATATTCATTTTCTAAAACTAACTATTAGCAAATGAAAGTCACTAAATAAATTAAATTAAAGTAGTATAATTAAATTTATCTCATTATAGGTTGTCTGTGTATTCTGTAAACATTATCTCTTCTATTGCTCATCATTTACTGAATTAATTACACCTGAAAAGTTAATTTAAAACAATTGTTAGCTAACCAAAGCTAGTGAATATTCACACTCATAAAATACAATAATACAAGAGAAAAGAAAACAATATTTATGTTAGTTAAGCATTTAATAAATCAATATAAACATTTGATATTTTTAAGAATATGTTACTATTCTATGAATTTTACTATATTGATACCATATCTATATTATTATATAACTGTACAGCGGTCGCATGAACACTATCTAAAATTATACAAATTAAAGTACTTTAATATCAATATTCTTTTTCATTTACATGCACGGGTAACTTAGCGTTTTCTCGGTAGTACTATAAAATGATGACTTCATCATAGTCAGTATTGTACATGCAAACAATCAATATAGACATATCATTGATGTGTTTATCGCATTCAATTAAATATATATAATCATGACTCCCCTGGGGTCACGAGTTCAAGCCCGCTTGAGTGCATCTGCCTTGCAGTGCAAGATCGATTGGTTAGACTCATGAGGTTGGTTGGAGGCTCATATCATACCCTCCGACCAATCTTAAAGATATATATATATT
>NW_018251343.1:248568-257082 GCF_001263595.1 Phalaenopsis equestris | reverse complement strand
ATATGTATATATAAAAATAATCATTGCATGATAGTAAATAGTTACGAATATATAACATTCATAAAAATGTGGCAAATATAGAAAAGAACATATCAATCAAAATAAAGTTTGTACAAGAATCATTAACTACTAATACAAAAAATTTTACTTGGGGTGACCTTATAATTTTTATACTACTGATGATCTTTTTTTCTCATAAAAATAATTAATAAGTGTGTTAGTAGATCTACTCTTATAATTGATAATATGATCATCTTTTTTCTTAGATAAAATATTAATAATAATAAAGTCATAACAAAAAACTAATATGACTATCATTTTCATTAATTACTTTGAAATCATAACCATCATAAATAACTTTGAAATCTTCTATGACTCTACCAACATGTTCATTTAAATTTTCTTTAGTTGAAATTTTTCTTCATGATTTGTTCTTTTTATTAATACTCTTAGGTTATTTCAAAAATTTCTTTTGAACATATTCTAAACTATTGGGGAGACATAAACACCTATAATATTAAAAATCTTATTATTAATAATAATCTTTAGAGCTATAATTGTATCTCTAATCATATTAATTTTTTTAGCATTATCTTTCAAAATCTTTTCTATGATTACACCAACACAATTTCTAATACAATTCCTACGTAAATTAAATCCTAAGCTATTAATCTACATAGTTATTTCTCCAATTCATTTAATTTTTTGAATGCATAAGGTATTTATTTTCCTATGAATCGTAACATCTACAGATTTCATTAATTTATAGGTGAGAGTGCCTACATTCCAAGTTCAAATCCTAATATAAGTTTCATAGATTAACTTAAATGCACACATTTGTTCATAATGTGAAAACTTTTGCTTATTTAAGTTACAACCGGTCGGTGTAATGCTTGTTGCACATTTTTTACTCTATTTAGGTCATGCGTGTCATTTTTAGGGGATACCCTAGCATTGTCATGATGATGTAATGTATTCATGTAAGTTTGTTGATAAAAACTTTTACGTTAGCTGTCAACTACTTAGTGCAACCCTCCGTTTTGACATTTAGGGTTTGAAACCTGATAATTGTTGTGTTAAACAAACAATAATTAAAAAAATAAATTATAGAAGATATTAACATAAGCAATTTGACTAAATAAAAAACTATTGTATTTAATTAGATTTATTTATTACTAATTAATTATTTATTGGGATTTCATCTTGCGCTAATCAGAAATTTGTGTAATTATTTGCGTTATCATTTTTGTTGGAGAGGTTAGTTAGGTTGGAATGTTTTGAAGGAATTAGTGTATGGAAATTTTGACGTAACACAGATACAAATCTATAGCACATTTAAAAAATATAAAAGAACGATTAGATTTCTACAACATGCAAACAACAAATATCCAAACAAAACATATTGAACAAATTGTATCAACCATTAAAACAAATAGAATTTAACAAACATTACTCAAAATGTGTAAAAGTGCATATCTATACATAAAATGTATATGTATATACATAGAATAATGCCCAAACACTAAAAAAAGAAAAATATACATAAACCCCTACGGGCTCTGCTGCGGCACTATCGGAGTATATATGGCGTCGGCAGCGGACTCTGCTGCCCGCTGGGGTTTCGTCCGATGGCGATTCCCGACGCTGAAATTATCGGATTCACTTCTTTTCTCCGGCTAAGCTTGCAAATCGTCTCTCCTATCCAACCCGACGACGTCGCTTTGTTCGCTTTGTTTACTGAAGACGACGACGACGTTATGACGCGCCTTCGTTTTTGTTTCGCCTGACGATGACGAACTGTGCGCACGTCATCTTCTAAACGACGACGCGCCCCTGCTCGCATTTGTCTTCCTGCCTGATCGACGCTCTGTTCGCACGTTTCGCAGATGGACGCGCCTGTTCGACGGTTTCATCTCGCATCCCATTTTTATATTTGCGGCCTGTCATCTCTCCTGACCGTGACATCCTTGGGGGGGGGATGGCCTCGATTATCCGTTCCTATGCAAATGCCCTTGCCAGCGACTTGTCCACTACTGCTAGTGCCCCTCCAGGTTTAGCGCCTGGTTTTGCTATCGGTAAATCCTGGAATGTTCCAGAATCTTTCCACGAGGCTCTTGAAGGTGGAGGTGATCACACTTTTATTAAAAAACTTGGGAAAAAAAATGAGAAGCCTGCACTTATTCTCACAAGGGCTGAAATCAATACTCTCTCATCCTCTTGGTGTTTTTCTCTAGTGGGGAAATTCCTTTATTGTCACCCAAAACTGGAGATCATTAGGATGGAGTTTGATGTTATGAAACTATTAAAGTTTGAGCAGTTGAAACGTTGGCCTACTTGACGGTAGACATATACTTATTCATCTATCTCATGATACAGATTACACTCGCATTTTCTTTTGTAAAACTATCAAGATTGACAATCGTTTTATGAAGATTCTGAAGTGGACAGTCGGTTTTGATCCAAAAGCGGAGTCCCCTATTATTCTCATTTGGATAAAGTTTCCGGGGCTAAAATTACATCTGTTCAACATGAAAATCCTCTACTTTTAGCAACTGCTTTCGGTAAACCTCTCAAGGTGGATAGTCCTACGCTTGCTATCACTAGACCCTCTGTGGTTTGTGTGTTAGTTGAGAGAGATATCACTCAACCAACTCCGGATGAGAAATGGATTGATACTATTCACAACAGGTATTGACAAAAGGTTGAAATGGAACCACATCCTTCTTCTTTCTCTCATTGTAGTATGTTTGGACACAACTCTACTATTTGCTATCGTTTGCATCCTCATCTAAGGCCGAATATCATTAAAGAACAACCGCCTATTATACCTATTGAGAAGATACAACCTGATCCTCTTCCCAACACCGCTGTTCCTGAGGAAGAACAACTTACTACAGCTACAGATCCAGTTGTGCATATACTACCCATTGCTATTGAAGAAGACTCACTTACACGTTAAGACACACGAGAGTGTTTCTTTGATCCAATAACAGATCAGCCAGTACAACATGTAATTGCTTCTAACATTTAACAATCTGCACAGCTCTAGCACACATTAGACCAAGATCAGGTGAGCCAATTGTCGGAAGAGGAATGACAAGTCTATTCCAGGAGGAAGAAGAAGGATGGAGGCTGACTCCCGCTCGGGAACATATTGAATGATATTTTGGTTACTACTGACAATAACAATCATCTCACCTACTTATTAGCTTGCCCCTTTCCTAGGACCAAAGGCAGAGGCAAAACCAAATTGGGTTGCTCTCTAGCCACCTGATACTATGTATTTCAGCAGTTTAAGGCTTCTTCTTTATGTCTCTAATGTACTTTTCAGTATTTTCTAGTTTTGAAACCCCCTCTGGTTTTGGTGTGGACAAGGAGCCATGTTTTGGGCCCTCCAACACTTTGTATCTGTATCTTACTTTTTAGTTAATATATTAGCATTTTTGAGCTTTCGGATAATATATATATATGATGAGTAGTGTTATCGTCGTTTGTGTTTGGCTCATTAACTTAGAGAATGAGCCAAATACGAGCTTCTTAAAAGGCCAAACACGAGGTGCTCTCGAAGAACGAGCCGTTTTGTATGTCTAAGTTAATTGGTATAACATTCTGGACAATGACTGAAAAAATTTTTGATTAAATTTAGGGTTTGTTTGTGGCAGCTGCAGCTTATTTAACTTATCCAAATAAACAACATATCCTGATCAGCTGACTGACTGTTTAGGGCAACTGTTTGAAAACAACTGATTTGTAGCTGTTTGTGGATAAATGACTATTCTGCCCCTGTAAAGTACCGTTGTTTGTAATAGAACTGTCTTGGCAATATATTCTATTTTTGAGAGTGTATTTATGTTTTGAATCTTCTTATTTTTTATCCTTAAAAGCCTCATCAAAACACTTTTATCATCGTAATATAGCTGTTTAGCCATTGTGCAGATGTTATGGAGAAGATTTGGTGCAACTTTAAGCCAGGAAATACTTTTTGGATACATATAAACAATTAGCAATTATAAATCTGATCAATACAAAATTTATTAGAATTCGAACTGACCATACCTAAGACGGGATTGCGGCTCTCCTTGATTCTTCCTCTTCTCCTATTTATCCCTACCACAAAGTTGTCTGGGAAGGGAATGACGGGATCGCGGCCATGAGATAAAACCCGAACAAAATTGAAAAACAAAAGTTATCACTGATACATGGCCAACTTCTTCAACGAGAACAACCTATGAGAAAAAATCCGAACCAAATTGAAAAAAAAGTATAAACTGAAAATATTTTACTCAAATCTACTAAGAATATAACTCATCGTGCATTCAAAAACTCATACCTCATTTGAATTCAATGGTTACTTCACCATTGCAGAAACTACCAAATAAAGTGGCCTGCAGAATAACGCTTATGCAAGGAGCAAAAAAACAAAAAAGGGGAAGAAGAAACCAAAAGAAATTGAGCCAAATCCAGCGTATGAATATTTAGTCCCAGAAAAAATGAAGAAGATAAAATTAACGATCAACGACTCACATAATTATTGAAGGGAAGACGACGACAGATTTTTACTTCAAAGAAGAATCGATACAGATTGTTTCTTCGCTCCTCTGAGATATATAAAGAGTTGCATTGCTCGAAGAAGTGGAACGACGGGATCGCGGCTACTTGGGAAGGGAACGACGGGATCGCGGCTCACCTAGGAAGGGAACAACGGGATCACGACTACTTGGGAAGGGAACGACGGGATCGCGACTTACATAGACCACCGAAACTCTCATCTTCATCCTTGCGCTTCGCTCCTATCAAAAATCCGCATGTTCACGCCTTCTTCTGAGGTCGAGGGCGACAAAATAAAGAATCCCGAAGTGTTATAAATATGAGTAATAGATTTTAAGTGTGAATTCTATAAATCCACTAGAATTGTGTGGTACGTGTGCAAATTTTTCTCTTTGTTTTATTTGTGTTGGCTGGAATGGCTGGTCCATCCATATATTTTCACCCCCAATTGAACTCAAATCAAAGTTATTTATTTGAAGCAATTAAAAAAAATTGCAGTCTTGCTTATTTTTATTTTCACACCTAAATAAGGGGTATATATATATGCCGATAACGTTGGAGGATTAGGTTCTGTTTGGGGCAGCTGCAGCTTATCCAGATAAGCAATTTATCCTGATAAGCTGCTGATCAGCGGCTGATATAGATAAATTGGCTGGATGTTTGGTTTGTGCGTTTGGAAAATAACTGATTTGCAGCTGTTTCTGGATAAATGATCATTCTGTCCCTGATCTGAATAAGCTGGCTAGCTGTTTGATTTGTGCATTTAGAAAATAGTAATGTATTAATGTTATTTACAATAATACGGTCATACTAATTGACTATGATGAAATGAATGAAATTTATATTTTCTTATTATTGCTACTTATATTTTGTGTATATAAACCTCTAGCCTTATATGAGTGCAAAATATGTTCATATTTTCATTCATCACGCCCACGCCCAGTGTTGTCAAGTTGTACCATGTTCTGTACCTAAGGTTTGACACCTAGAGCTATCAAAGTAGCAAATCTAGTTATGATAAGCTTATTCACATCATACAAACTTCTAAATAACACCTAAAAATATACACCAAACACTGAAAAAAGTTACTACATGCTCTAAAATGCTGGAAAAATTTTCTCTTAGTCATACGGATTTTGACTAAGTAGGGCAATTCACATATTTGGATGCTTCTATATTTTCGAATAATATTCATACTTTTTATGAGTGATAGATGAAAGTTCAGCTGGTAAGGCAAGCTTGCAAGCAATTACAAAACCCTAACACGTGTAAATCTTGTTGTTGTAGACAACTCTTATCTCCCAATTTCATTCCAGAAACAAGAGACTTGAAAACTTACACAATTGCGGTAATGAAGCCAGCATCAATGCCAACAGAGCAATCTATGAGACAAAATCCGGGTGTTCGTCGGTTTGGGAGCGGAGGGCGTCTACGAGCCAAGTGATTGCCTTGGAGCCGAAGGAGAAGGGGAGTTTGTACCGGGGTTTGGATATGCAGAGGACCTCGACAGTTGTGTAGTTGATGTGATTTGCTAGTCCGAGGAGGAGGTCGAGGTTGCGAAAACCGGCATCAGCGTTCATGGCCACAACAAAGAAGTCGAGGCGGGCCAGGGAGAGACCAATGTTGGTGGCGGCGGTGGTCTTGCCGTCGCCCCCCTTGCCGGAGGTGATGAAGACCACGGGCGAGATCTCACAACGAGCTGTGGCTTGCGGTTCCACTGGAGGATGGCACGGAGACTAGTTGAGCAGTGGCGAATTCGTTGAGGGGAAGAGTTGTTGGGTATGTTGAGGAATTGAGGTTTTTCCATGGAGGAGTTGAAGGGAGAGGGGAAACCGCAAAGGAAGAAAGGAGGAGGAAGAAAAGTGATTCCTGCGAAAGGTTAATCGCGTAATAAGTAGGCGAAGAATGCGGGCCGCGGGGTCGGACCCGTGGTCGCGTTTAATAGAAAATCGCGATAACATTTTAGGATAAGCAAGTCTAACGTAGAAAACACGAGTGCGGCATTTTCAAAACGCAATCGCAGCAAAAAAGCTACCCCAAACAGGGCCTTAATCTTACTGTAGGAATAGTTGCACTTCATTGCAGTTCAGTAGAAAATAAAATATAGCCGCTCGAAGCTCTCTATCATTAAGATATCGTGTATCATACTTACCTAATGATTCATCTGATATTTGTAATACAGATAATTATGCTTGTGAAGGCATGTCACCAACTGTTTCATGGGTATGCTACCCTTGATCGAAATAATAGGAACATAAATTAATTTTCTCCTTTAATGGTATTGCCTCGCATATTGATCCCTTTGGACGTGGTTTTTTCTTAACTCTTTTTTATTTTATTTTGAAGTTTGCACGGTTGAGTCATTTTAGAAAAAAATAAGATAATAGTTTATTCTAAAATAAATGACATACCTCTCAAAAGATACATTCATTTGTGTTGTACTGGACCCCCCAATATAGTCTCATAACACAGATGTATGGGCATATGTCCTTTGAGTCAAAGAAATTGGGAGGAAATATCTGTTTGAGCTTGCATAACAATAAATGAATACTTGCATCATGACTTGTCAGAGAATAAACATTCAAAATCCATACGCAGAACTCCTTCAAGAATGTACTGATTTCAATCAATGGATCAAATACCGACTTTGGTAGGACATTGAATGCAATAGGTAATAAACACTACATGAAAATATGACAATCGTGACTCTTCATGCCAAATATTTTCTCCGTCCCCAAGTTAACTCATAGACTTCTGTTAGAAACACAATCATTTGAAAACTTTAAAAAGTGCAACGACTCAAATTACTTTTTGTAGATCCAATGTGAGACAATATGTAGCTTTGTGCTTTACTATTTTACTTTCATTGGTCTCTTGTAGTTTTACTCGTCTTCTCTTGCAATACTCATTCAGGTCTAAATGTTGTTTTTTATTTTTCCTTTGATTTCCAGAACATTATTAAATATATTATCAAAAAAAATTTCTCAATATGCATAACATCCAGATTATGCCTAATTATAATGGTTCTCCAATATGGAATGTCCGAAAAAATAATCCACTTTGTCCAGTTATGTGTAACGCCAAAATCTGAAAAACAACTCGAGACTAGATCCGATTTCTCAGTGATCTTTGGTTTTTCACTGATCATCTGCAATAAATCACTTCCATTTATCCTTGGTGGTGGACTTGATCTTTCAATTCTATTTCTAAAAAATGAATCTTTACTCCTACGAAATGGGTGATCACGTGCTAAGAACCTTCAGTAACAATTGAACAATGAATTTTTCTTCAATGCTTCAAAGTGAATTTTTTGAACATATCCATGTCGTGGGAACAAACCAATTTTTTGGCTGTTTTCCAACCATATTACATACCATAAGCCGAAGAAATACTAATTGTCCACTGTCGGCCGTTTTATTGTCCAACCTTCGTGATTTGAAAAAGAGTGATGATTTTGTGATTTTGAAAATAATTTAAATATAATATAACCTTTTTTGATTTTTTAAATGTAACATTTTAATTTTTAAAATAAGTGAGACCAAACGAGTCTCACCTTTTAAATAGTTTAGATGATTTAATACAATACTACAAACAACATATTTATCCCGAAGAATAAATATATCACTTGTAATAGGGATTCAATCATCTAAACTAAACAATTTGTGACATCCGTTTGGTCTGCGAAATATTTTTATAAAAAGGCCAACAAGTTCCCCTATCTAACATAAAAAATTAGATAGGGTTTATTTTATCTGGGTTCCTGGTTCCCTATAGAGGCAAACCCCTATAGTTAATTATATCTTAAATGATCGAAATCACTTAAGAAAACTCTCGATTAAGATCAGGTGGTTTTGTTTTCAAGATTTCAAAGTCTAGGTTTTCACGATTGGACATGGGAAAATCAAATGGGAATGACTCAAAATAGGAACAATTATTTTAGGAATCCAAAGGGAAGAAAAGTAGGGG
>NW_018251343.1:235300-243189 GCF_001263595.1 Phalaenopsis equestris | reverse complement strand
TATATATATATGTATATATATATATATATATGTATACATATATATATATATATATATATATATGTATATATGTATACATGTATATATATATATATCAAATTTCATATGATTTATCCAAGTGCGGCGCTCTAGCAAAAAAAAAAAATGGATGTCCTCCGTAGGTAATTTCGATATTCCGGACGTCCGGTACAGTTTATTTCGCCGTCGGAGGATACTTTGACGAATTCACCGATTTGCGTGCCAATTTTCTCGTGTCGAAAGTATGGCAATATGGGTGTCCTTTCCTACCAAAATTGGTATCCCGGACGCGTTGGCGCAGTCCAATTTGTCGTCGGAGGTCATCCGGAGAAGTTCGCATTTTCACCCGTTCTTTGGGCTTAATTGAAGTCCGATTTCGCGCAATTTCGTGAACTTCGTGTACTTTGTGTGTGTACATGACGAAAAAGTCGTGACGAATGTTTTCCTAAGGCTTGAAGTCCTATTTGGAACATTTTCCTTGAATCTTCGCAAAATAGCCCATAACCGCTCGTTCATAAGACGATGGTCTTGTGCCAAAGATGCTAGACATCAAAGGAAAATAGGAATTGGCTGGAATTTCTAGAAAGGTGAGTCTCAATTCTAGTTTTCTAAGATGATCCATAGGAATTCTAGAGCTAGAATCTAGGCTCTAAGGAGGAGAAGAAAAGACCTTACAAAAATGAGGTCAACATCCACTTAAGAGTAATCTAAGGTGAAAGCTCTATTTCATAGTAATATCATAAATTAGCACGCTTATTTCCCACAATACTTGTAATTCATCTATAAGAGGTAAGTACACGCCAATTTTCCTGTTTGGGAGCTATATGGACCTAGTATGATAAACGTTAGAAATAAAAACAACACAGTCATACACATGTTAAGGAGTAAATTATATGGCATGATAATAACTTTTAGCCAACATGAACAGGGTGTTGCAGCGTGACTGTAAGATTTGAACCCATCTGTATAATGTCAAGCCTAACATTGCTTGGTTCTACCGCAAAGTCATGATAATTGCAATCGAAGTGTTTCCAGGATTCACTAGCTAAAGGATGAGTCATTGTATTAGCACCAATAGATCTGATATTATGCCATGTCATGTGAGGAGCTGTGCGGATAGAATCAAATAATCGTTGGAGTCGTGGAATGAGAGGAAAGTAAAATAGGCGTTTGTAAGTAAATTTTTTTTTTTATTTTTACTCTTTCTCCCTCTTGGTTTGAATATTTCAGCACCGTTAAGTTTGCATTTCATCTCTAGTGCATCTTTTCTATAATATAACATGCAGCCGTTAGAACAACAATCTTTTTTTTTGTAAATAACTCTATCTTTGATGTTAACTTTATTCTGTGCAAATCTTCTTGAACTAAATTGTTTTTAGGGTTTATCTTTTTTAATAATGTTGGTATCTGATTGAAAGCATTCCCTGGACTTGTTGAAATCAAATTCGGCACTCGGTATTTAAAAGACGACCGAAAACTCTGTTTGCGAAGTGCATCATTCCCACAAATGTTGTTGTGTAACATTTAATAATCATAGAATTATTGCGCTTCATTGTTTGGTTCTTGATCATTATCATGTACACTCCCAATAAAATGAGCCCTGCTAGTATCAACAATCATTTTTTCATACATGCCAGAATCGTGAACAGTTGGAGGGGCATAACCTGATGAGACTCCAGCATGACCGTACCGAACACCTATTTCAAATTTATTATGAGAAGTCTCATACCAATAATCTGGTTTAAATACCCTATGGTATAGATCTAACTTCACTTTGTCCGACGTCAGGTACGCTTGGTTCTTATGTTTTGCATAGGGGTATCAGAACCTATCTTCTTAAAGGTAAACAGGCAGTAGTGTTGCCACCTGCAAGAATTCTTCAACACCGGACAAAAACTTGTTTGTTTGTTTTTTCTTCCTGGACACAATTTGTTATTCATTCATGATCTCACATTTCAAATATTCTTCTGCAATATTGTTGTAGTTTTATATAGCAAATAGATTGAATGTCTTTTTCCTTTGTTTTCATTCCAATAAATAATAATTTGTACAATTTTCTTTAGGTAACCTGATAAATATTTTTAATCTAAATGAGGAGAGAATATGTACAATTAAGAGAAAAAAATCAGAAAAAAGAAATTGGAAATCATATAAATAAGGAAGCCCCTAATGATAGGAGACTCCTTATTCAACTTTCTGATATCCGTCATTCTTGATTGATATCCTCTCTACTAATCAAGAAACATCGATTTGCCAGCAAGCAACTGATGGTGCTGTTGAGAAAGAGCCTTAGTAAATATGTCAACAATTTGAAGATCATAGGAGTTATGAGGAAGAAGATAACACCATTATCATCGGCTTTTTTAATAGAATGACAGTCCACTTCAATTTGGGCAGCACTAGTATTATCTTTATAAAGAGAAGTAGACTCCAGTTGAGGAAAACCAAGCTCAGCCAACAAACTCCGAAGCCAAATGTTCTCAAAACATGCAGAGGACATAGCGCAATATTCAAGCATAGTAGATGACTTATACACTCGATCTTGTTTCTTGGTCTTCCGAAAAATTAAAGAGTTGCCAAGAAATATACACTAACCAGTAATAGATTGAAGTGTATCATAATAACCAACTCAATCAACATCACTATAGGTTGTTAAGCTAATAGGAGACTCCGCAAAACAAAACAAGCCATGATGAGAAGTAACTTTCAAATACTTAAAAATACGTCCAGCTTCAACTAAATGAAGATGTGTAGGTGTATGCATAAATTGACTAACTTGTTGCTAAACAAATGAAATATCAGGACGTGTAATAGTAAGATAATTGAGACTCTCAACAAGTTGTCAATACAGAGATGAATTGGATAGAAAGTCACCATCATTTCATTGGTATTTTACATTCACTTCCAAAGGAGTGTCAACAAGACGACCCTCTTGGAGACTAGCTAAGGTAATGAGTTCCTTATTATAGTTATGTTGATGAAGAAAAATGCCAGCACGAGAAGAGTGAACCTCAAGGCCTAAGAAATAAGTTAAAAGACCCCAACTCCTTCATATGAAAAGAACCCTGAGGACGCTCATGTAACTGAGACATCAAATGAATATTAGATCTTGTGATGACAATATCATCAGCATAGACTAATAACAACACAATTCCCTTGTCAGTCTTGCAATGAAATAATGAAGAATCATACCGACTTTAAATAAAAGAGAAACTAAAAAGAGTATTGCGAAATTTTTTAATCATGTCTGTGGAGCCTGTTTCAAATTGTATAGAGACCGTTTGAGCTTACAACATCATGTGAGGGTATATAAAACAAGCCTGGAGGAGGGGTCATATAGATATCTTCTGTTAGGTCCCCATGCAAAAATACATTCTTAACGTCCATTTGTCATAAGAACCAGCATTTAGTTGCAGTAATAGATAAAGCAAGCAGAACAGTTGTCATCTTAGCCACAGACACAAATGTCTTTCATAACCAATCCAATATTCTTGTATATTGCCAAAAGCTACCAATCTTGTATTTTATCTATCAAGGGAGCTATCAGATTAAAGTTTAAGAAAATAAACTCATTTACAACCAATAAGTTTAACACCTGCAGGACATGAAACAATATCCCAAGTATGATGGTCTTGAAGGGCTTGAAGTTCCTCTTGCATAGCTTTTATCCAACAAGTATGTTTAACATCCTGAGAATAAGATATAGGAACTGTAGTATTAGTTAAAGCAAAATAGCCATATCTATTTGGAGGTTTGGAGATATCTATTTGGAGGACGAATGTGCCGAGTTGATCGTCGAAGAATCATTG
The DNA here is from genome assembly GCF_001263595.1 of Phalaenopsis equestris. NCBI lineage: Eukaryota > Viridiplantae > Streptophyta > Magnoliopsida > Asparagales > Orchidaceae > Phalaenopsis > Phalaenopsis equestris. The sequence goes on along the minus strand of NW_018251343.1, from coordinate 239,362 downwards.
GAGCATTTTCAAGAGCAGGGTCGAGAAGGACTGGAGATGAAGGGGTTCAGATGTCGTGTTTAGACAATTGCATCCTTGAATCGTTTATCGAAAGAAAAATCATCAAATTAAGGAAGTATAACAGTGTCAGATATCAGAAGTGATTCTGAAAATAGTATTCATGTTAAAAAAAATCATATCTCGAGAGGTACGTCATCGATTATTAATCGAATCATAACCCAAAACCTTTATGATTAGGACTGTAATCCATAAAGACATCGAATAGATAGTGCTGCCAACTTATGACGTTCATGGGCAGGTAAATGAATAAAACAAACACATCCGAAAGTGTGTAGCATATGATAATTAGGTTGTTTACCAAAAATTCGATAGCAGGGAGAATCAAACTTCAATTTTTGAGATGGTAAGCGATTAATCAGATAAAATACAGTAGATAAAACTTATGCCAAAAAATTAGCTGAAATAGAAGATTCTAACAGCAATGTGTGCACCATATCCAACAAATGACTGTTTTTTTGTTGTGCAACTCCATTCTGCTGAGGTGTATAAGAACATGAACATTGTGAGACAATACACTTGCAATGAAGAAATGTTTGAAATTCATGAGACATATATTCATCACCATTGTCAGTCTGTAATGTTTTAATACAAGCGGAGAACTGAGTGTCAATTTATGTCACAAAAGTTTGAAACACAATAAACAATTCTGATTTGGAATGCAAAAAATAGAATCATTTGAATCGGCTGTAATCGTCAATAAATGTCACAAAATGTTTATACTGAGCATCTGAAATAATCAGTATAATTGTCAAACATCACTATGAATAATATTAAAACATTTATTGACACGATTGCCCAAAATAGTAAAAGACAACTTCTTACTTTTGCCCAATTTACAAGAAGAACAATCCAATAATAAACATTTTTCTATAGAACCAAAAACACCACTTTGCGTTAACTGATTCAAAAAGACATTGTTTGGATGACCTAATCGTCTGTCCCAGACGCCAACTTTTATTTCAACCACTAAAGAAACTAATGCCAAAGTCCGAGAGATGATAAGTTGTAATAGAAATAACCTGCCCACTTTAAGCCCCTTCGCTACCACCTTCCCCGACACTTGATCCTGCACAATACAATAATCACGAGAAAAGTGTTTGTCACAGTTTTTTTTCACCATTTGATCGACAGAAAGTAAGTTCATGGATAATTTAGGAGAAACAAATACATATTGGAAATAAGAATTTATAACACAAACTGTCGTAATCAGAATGTTATTTCCATCAGCAACCTGAATATGTTAGTACTAGTATACGGGCGTTGATTGTTTAATAAATCAGACGTGCTAGTCATATGATTTGTGGCGTCAGAATCAACAAACCAGGGAGAAGGAAGAGAAGTAATAATCTTATCTTACCTTTGAAGATCAAGAGCAGAAAAGGTAGAGAGAATCATCTGTTGAACCATATCTGGTGTGAGAGTAGATTGATTATTACTGTCAATTGTCCATGTCTAAGCAGAATTGTGAGAGTTGGATACTGCAACATGAAGGACCAGTGGTTTATTGTTTTGAGGCCATGTAGGCACTCATTAATAATGTGTCCATTTTTCTTGCAATAATTACAGAACTTCTTACTACATTGGCGAGCAATATGACCAAATTCTTTTTAGCTGCAACATTGCTTTGTTTCCTTTCCTTGGGTCTGAGCAGCATATGCAACATTGACTATTTTTGATGATCCACCAGCTGCATCGATGACGGCTTGTGTCGCTAATCTTTGTTCTTCACGCAGTAATTCACCGAAACGTACATTCAAATAATGAATTGGATCTCTATTCAACAACCTAGCCTAAACAGGTTCAAATTTAGGTCTGAGTTTTATCAGAAACTGATTGTGGCGAGTCACTTCATGAATAGCCTGAAGACTAGCTAAATTTTCCTTTGATACCTTATCATAGATAATGTCAATAGATAATGTCTCCATAAATTTAAAAAGCCAGAATAATATTGCTCAATTGACAGATTTCCTTGATTATAATTACTCAAATCAAGTTTCAATTGAAAGCGCCTTACAGTGTTATTTTGATTGTAGAGACGCTTCAAGTATTCCCACATTTCTTTAGCCGTTCCAAATGATCATAAATTGTTCACCATACGAGTCTCAATAGATCCCAAAATCCAAGAAACAATCTGAGCATCCTTTGCCTCCCATTGACCAAGATCTTTCGGTTTTTTGTAGGTGCTGGAGAAAATCCATTAATATGATCCCAAAGTTCTTTCCCTTTCAAAAACATCTTGAGCTGAAATTCTCATGCGGCATAATTTTTTCAGGTGAATCTGATACCTAAGATTTCTGAAGACATTTTAAATAAAATTGTCGACGAGTAAGCAAGTGTTTGGGCTTGAGTAGGCAAGTTTTTTGGCGTGAACAGAGAAGGACCATGCGTTTGAGTCCAAGCCGACTAACAAATGGACAGACGAACATATGAAGCAGAAGAAGCAGTTGAAGTAGTCTAGAAGAGCGAACCAGACGAGTAGACGAAGACGCGGGAACCAGCAGAAGTGGGGTGACTTGCTGCCTGGAGCCGGGATTAGGGAGAGGAATCTAAAGTCGAAGCCAACAATCCTCGAGCCTCGAGTGCCGAAGCCGTGAGTGCCGAAGTCGAAGATCTAGGGTTTGTCGAAGCGAAGCCGACGATCTAGGAAGGAGTTGAACACTTGCAAGAATTAGTTGGAGGAAGACTTGCTGGATGTAGTTGGAGGAAGACTTGCTGGAAGCAGTCGGAGGTGGAAGAATCAGTCTAGATGCTGTAGAACATAGTTGACGAAGCAGGCAATGAAGCAGCGAAGAAGCAGTCGAAGATGCCGCAGAAGCAGTGAAGGCTAGCGAAGACGTCGATGTCGTTTGAATGAAATTGAAGCGGACTAAGCAGACGATTCCCAAAGGTTAGGGAAGACAACGAAAGATTCAGACCGAAAAGCTTTGACGTGACTCTGATACCATGTCAATCTTTTGAGCAAATAGGTTGAACGTCTTTTTCCTTTGTTTCAAATAAATTTATTTCAAACACATCAAATGGATCTAACCTTAATTGAGCCACGCGTTATTTCATATTTATTAATATTTAGATTTAATAAATCCTGATTTTCCAGATTTACTAAATGCTTTTTAACTTAAGTATTACTTGCAGCCAAACACCCTCTAAGGCATATATTTTTAATGAAACAAACTTCTCATATTAGAAAACAACTCTAAGCATTTATCTCATAGATTAATTTCATTACATAGCTAAAACCTAAACTTTAAACTTTAAATTTCATAAATTCACAAATTTCATAAATTCACAAAAAAAAAAAATGACATCACACATAATAACCTCATTCATTTATGTTTTACCTACCTAATACCAAAAAACAAAGGTACATGAAATGAAAATTAAACAAAACACAAATCTCATGAGGAGAGGCTCGAGAGAGAGAAAAATATAAATCTAAGCAGCAAGAGGCGTGTACCTTGCTGGAGCCGCAATTTGGATGGTTAAAATGTTGTCGGAGTCGTTCGATCTTGTCAGAGTGGTCGTTTTCGCCCGGATTCAACCTAAGGTCGTTGATTTTGTTGCACAGAGCTGCTGAAAGGAAGAAGAGGGAGAAAATATTAGGGCATTACCGTCCGCTTTGCGTCGGCCATTTCCGATGCTATTAATTTACTATGTAGCAACATGGTCGACGTTGAGCGGACGATAACCACTGAATTTAGCCATTGCATCTACTTTTTTGGGTTTGGCTCTGTTGATTGGTAAGTACACGTAAATTGGATGTAAATTTTGAGTTGAATTAAAAGTTGATGCAAATTTTGACGCTAATTAATAGTTTTTTGTCGTGATTTTATCTCTTGCTTTACTAGGATATCAAATCTGACTAGCTTATGTGCTAGAATAAATGGATTAAATTTCACATATCTGGTGTTCATTTTAACTTTGATAATATTATACGATTTTAGTATACACATTTCACGATTAGGAAGAGTATCAAACAACTCACAGTTTAATAGATATATATAT